>NW_025933269.1:0-72506 GCF_000764305.2 Hyalella azteca
GTATTTTGGAATCCTTGTATATTTTTAAAGAGAAGCCTAGTTTAAATGCTGCCTATAGTTCTTATCCATTAGAAATTGTGAATAGATAGGTACTTACTTTATTATTCTGCCCTTTGTCTGTAAATTTAGGTTTTTAACTTCTGTGTGTGTGTTTTTTTATTAACTCCAAACTAATTTTCTGCATTTATCTGTGTTCTAGATTTATCAAACTGACGATGGAGCTGGTCTCCGAAACGTTTTTAAAAAGAATACGATATTATTATATTATTAGTGAAGATACTGACAATAAAGTAGTTCATTTCTTTGCCGCTGCTAGCGCTGGCATCTGTAATATGTGAAGCTTCTATGGGTAATTTTACTTCTATGGGTACAACTTCTATGATCAATTTGAATCATAAACATTTACCTAATGCAAGAAATTAGCAATCAACAATTCAAGGTTATTTTGTAAGTTTTGTAACAAGGAAAGACTACTTTAAATACGTATTGGCAACTTATGCTAAAAAAATGCACTGAAAATGCAAACAGCTGTGACAGAAGGTGCCAGAAAGCGCCATCGATTCATTTGTCATTTTTGATTTCAAATCGCATTCAGTTCTTTGGAATAGGAGCGTAAATTATAGTCTAAAACCTATTAAAAGTTTATGTTTCTACATGGATTTTGATGCTGTTAACATTTAAATACTTGAAAGTATCTCTGATGCAAGAAATACTGGCTAAATACATTTTAATTTAGAAATTAACATCAATCGAAATTACTGTTGTTCTGGGCTATGTTGGTTCTTGCGAACTGATTTTTGCATCCAGTCGCTTATATTGAAAATAAAATTGTTTAAGCAAGTATTTCTTGCATTAGAGATAATTCAAAGTTTGTTAATGTTAACAGCATTATAATCGATGCAGAAACGTATATTTTTTATATAGATATTAAAAATTTAGGCTCTTTGACTCGTATACTATGGGACTAAGGGTATAGGATTTCAAATGGATGCATGTGTTCAAATTCAAATAAGGCCCGCCCACGGCCAGTGTCAGCTGACACAGCAAACTGCCCCTTTCTTCAGAAGCAAGAAAGCTTTTGCCGGAGAAGGTTGTGTTGTTACAGTGTTACATGATCCGATCGGTCCATAAAGAAGTGTCGGTCGGTTCAAAATGACATAAGACCAGGACACCAGGTTCTTTTGAATAACCTATAGAATTGCACCATGTCCAATAGTACCTATATAATGTAATTTATATTCACCTATAGGCTATGAATGTAATTATTATTTTCCTTATGTTTTGGTATATTTATAAAAATATAAAAGAAAGTATACCATGTTTTTGATAGAAATGTATCAGAGACTACCTCTATTAGCACTTGAAACATTCAAAAATCTTCCCTAGTATGTAACATCATAACTGTCATCATTAACATGACGTGTAAATTTGAATGGTAATGGTACCTAGGTTCGTTTATAATTTAAATTTACCATTTAAAGACAATATAACATGAAAATTTGAATGCATAAATAATTTTTTATCAAAACTTAACTTAAACCTCCTTCATGAAAGCCACTAACTTTGCCAGAGCCAGTTGCCACAGCATGTCTCGTGTTGCGGTGTTGGAGGCCATCAATCAAAAGAAATTATCTACTTAGATAATTTCTACTTTGATAAATCTCTACTATGATAAATCTAGCAGAACTGAGCTCCAACTTTTTAGCACAATTGAGAAAGAATCTTGGTTATCATGTGGCAATCTAACTCTAGAAATTGGAATTTAGGCCAGTACTATTTGGTTTTTATTGACAAGGCCACAAGGGGCAAGTTAAGTGCAGGAGTGGCTAAGTGGCAACTTATGTGGCCACTTTAGTACTTTGATAGTATTTCAGATTGGAGGATTTCAGAATCCTGATATATTTTCAGACTTAAATCTTGTTTTAAAAATAACATTAAATTTATAATAAACTGGAATTATGAAAGTATATTGCCCTTTACTGCTTGAAGATATAATTTAGGTAAATTATTTTTTAATTTCTAGACTGGAGATAAATATGGTGTCCAAAATGTTTCTTTTAAAAATAAAATGAATTATACCATTATTAATTCTAAACTTAAGAAATATATATAATACATACTGTTATTGCAGCTTGGTACAATCAGCATCACTACATTTTTCTGGAAAATAAAATAAATTTCATGCCACTTTCTTTTCTAATTTTGAATCATTTGGTCTCAATATATATTCTTTGTTTCAGGATCTGATGGATTGGCACACACCTCTCATCACTCCTTCTGCAACACATCAACCGCAAGGAGTGGATAATGAAACAAGTCTCAACAATTAAGAATTTATATATGCATCAATTTTCTAGGCTGTCAATTTTTCAAGGGCTGTCATTTCTATCTAACAACAAAAATTTTATCATTGTTTATCATATTGGTAGATAAATGAGCATTTTGTTAGCTGGCATTCTTTGTTATTTTCTTGGCATCTAATGTCTTTCATAAAATTTTTGGATCATTCACAGGAAATAACATACAGACATTGGGAAAGCTTCAGTTTAACCCTTGTATTCTGTTGCAAGTCAAATAATCAGGTAGTTGTCTGATGTCCAAGAAGGTGTGTACAAGGAAGATGATGCTCAGACTGAATGTCTATGCTAGATGTGGTGTCATCTTTTCCTCTTTCTCATCATCGTAGTCTTAAGCTGTAGCACTGATGCCAAGTGTTTCTGTGATCTCCATAGCATATCTAAAGAATACTTCAATTTTTTGTTGTTTGCAATAATATTGATCAATTAACAAATCTTCCTGGACAATTGAATTAATTCCACCTATTGTTGAACTACCAGGTCAGCTATAAGAATATTAAATTGTCATATTTACCTCGAATGTTTCCTATAAATGCTAACTTCCTAATCTTGAAATAGTATTGATTTTGTTTCAAAATAAGAATTAAGGCTGTATCGATTATGGTTTACTTGAAAAGATTCCTTGTAGTGATGAAAATTTAGCAAATTTTCTGCAGTCTCATAGATATGCTGCTCTTAATTTAGATGCTTTAATAAGTTTGTAATTAATTACTGCAGGATATTGCTGAAGATCACTTATAGCTAAATCTTTAGATGCTTGTAGCTTGCTGCTTCTTGTATTTTACCTTGCCTGTAACTGCTGCCTTTACCATTGTCCATCCTTTGCAATCCTGCCAAATTGTTTACAATTAATTAGCTAGAAGTGCTCTGAATTTGTCATTCTATCAATTAGAAATTGGTCTAGTCCATTAAATGATTAAACGTTTCAAATTAATTATAATAAGCAGATCTATTGTAATCATTTAAAATTAAAGCTGCTTGTACTTACATCTTAGAACATTGCTTCCTGAATAGATTTTCTCCTTAAACCATAATTCCAATCTTACGACTACGTATGATTCTATGTGTAACTTTACATCTTAAGAGGCTTGAATCTAGTCATTTTGTAATATCAATAAGTTACGTAATAGTTCATTTTTGAGCAATATATTCAGATGCTGATGCCTATTCATCTCGTGTAAACTACTTATGCAATGGAGAAGCAATCTATGTATCGGTCTGACAACCCTGGTAAAATTTCCCACAAGGGTGAGTACAAAGTACAGTTCACGGATGCATCTGAGTACTACAAAGGCCGAAATAGTACAATATTAGGCAAACCTCCTGAGATTCCTCGCTCCTCTAGCTCTAGTCTTAAGTACAATGGGCGCCCATATAGCAGTACAAGTAGTTCAATAGGTAATCTTAACTCTTGCTACACTAGCTCCTTAAATACTAAGCATTCTAAGGGCAGCAGTGCCTCTAACACATGTAAGGCTGATACGTTTGGAAGCACAACATCTCTGGACCGACGTCGTTGTGGGTCATCGCGGCGTCGTCAGCTAGAGTGTACACTACAGCCCATCACTGACGTGACAAGGAGTGAGTCATTAGTTGAGTACAAGCGGCAAGACAGTTCACCTGGTGATCCCTCGCACCATGTAGGTGGCAGCAGGAGGAAGCGGGAGCTTTTGGACTCCTCTGAGAAAAAGTCCAAGATTCGAAGTCTGTATACTGGAAGCTCCTCCCGCAGCATTTCAGGGGACAGGTCGTGTATGGGCAGCCGATACAAGACTCGTGGAAGTGATGACATCAAAACGCTCCAGCAGAACAATGAGAGACCAGATGACTGGATAATGAAAGTCAAGCGCGCAGCCTCTCGCAGCCCAATTAGAAAAAATGAAAAGTCTCACAACAATCGTGCTACAATACACGAAAAAGAGAACAATAAGGGCCAAGAAAGAGCTAGTCGCTATACCTCTGAAAGACGCTTCAGAGAACGTGGACGTAGCCTCAAAAGACTTGGTTCATCAGGCCCCATCCCATCTGACCAGTGCAACAATAATCTGTGAGTTTACTCTTCCTTGATACCCGTCTATTGAATAATATCATTGTGGAATGCCTGTACATTTATGTTTTATTCATTTAATTTTTCATTTGGATCTAAAATTTTAGCTAGTTTCCTGCAAGTTTCTCACATATTTTTGCAGAAAGTTCTTCTAATAAATCTGAATGAAGGGAAAATTAGTCTTGTATTTAAATAAGATTAAATAATAACATGAAAGAAATTTCATCTATTTCTCTGATGTGATTCAAGTTTTCATTTAAAATATTTTTGCATGTTACTATAAATTTTGAGACTTGAAGGGTTACTATCTTGGGTTTTTAATGGATATTTCTCAATGAACTGAATATAAAAGCTGAGAGAAGCCTCAATTGCTTAAAAGGCCTAGATATCACTCAAGACTGGAAATTTGATTCGATAAATTTCCCAGAAGTAAGTGAATAGACTTGTTAGTAGACACAATACATTAAAGCAATAAGACTAGATTACATAATTTACATTCGATGCTAAGATTCCTGTTGCAGTTTTGGATACTTTCTAGAGTACTTCGATTATTTTTGATGCCATCATAAAATATATGCCATGACATCATGATTTAGTCGAACGTAAACTTTCTTCCTTTTGTATCGTACATTAATTTATTTTTCAAATATTCCAGGGATGAGGTATGGAGCTTTGAGCCTGGCGTGATGTGGTCGCGCACGCTGTCGAACCGACGCATTGGCTATCTTCTCTTCAACTGCAGTAACCTGGATACGCCTCCAGCTGACTCGTATCCGGCAAAATTCAACATGACCTACAAATTTTCTCCAGTCAGTTATGCCTTCCTTTCATCGATTGTTAAATAGGGCTCTGTATCTAATAATTTAATAGTTGCTCAGTTGCTGTAATACTCGTTTGTAAAATTCATAAAAACAATCGTCCAAACTTGGTTGTTCACAAATCAGTTGTGCTCAAAAGTAGAGAATAGGGCAAATTCCATGAAATCAATATGTTAAATTTAACCCAATACTAAATTAAATTACATTTATTTTATTATGAATTGATTCTTTACACCTAGTTTGTAAATCAGGTGCGTATTATCAGCTAGTTGCTCTGAAGTGAAGCCTTCACAAAAAGCTTTTTCATTATTGCTATTTTGATTTCTATAAACTACGATGGTCTGCTATGTTATTTCCAGTCTGCTCGGGTTATATTGGCCTAAATTTATGTTATTGATCTTCATTTGGGCTCTAATGTTACAGCAAGCTGAGTCGAAGTTGATACGGTTGGTGTTGGAGGCTCACGGCTTCACTGAAGTGAACAGCAGCAGCAGTCGCTTCAACCTCTACTGGAGCAGTGCTCACTTCAACCCCAATGAGATCAGGAACTTGCAGGACTGGCAGAAAGTCAACCACTTCCCACGGTCAGTAGGCTGTTGAATCCTTGAGCTGTGAAAACGTGCTTCAATTAGTGCTAAGAGAATTATTATATTTTTCGTTACTTGTTACCTTTTAGTCAATCATTCATGATATTTCTGTAAAACTTGTTTCATTTTTAAATACGAATTTATTTCCGGCCATGTTCCTAACTGCTTAACAATTGAACATTTATGGCATTCCGAATTCCTTCTATAAAACGTTTTGTTGAACATGCAACATGAAGCTTCTTATCAGTTGCATACTTTTTACTTTGGTGATGTTAGCTGTATTGAAGATTCAATAAGCTGTTTCCAAGTTGAGGGTGAATAATTGTCCATTAATATTTGTAGTTATATGTAGTGCAATAAAGAATAGAATTCTTCATGAAGTTTCCATCCACTTATCCAACTTCTCCATTCTTACGCAGGTCTTCGGAACTAACGCGCAAAGACCGCCTCTACCTGAACATCAAGCGCATGCAGCGTCAGTTCGGCATCAAGCTCTTCGACTTCATCCCTACGAGCTTCGTTCTGCCCACGGAGCACCGCGAGTTCTGCGAGACGCACCTCCGTGAACGCGGCACTTGGATTGTCAAGCCTGTCGCGTCTTCTCAGGGCAAAGGCATTTACCTGGTTTCTCAGGTACAGCTGCTCATATTTAATAACATTATCTTAACCTTAGCCAAAGACTAATGACTTTTTTTATGAGGATTTTTGTAATGCGTATTTCTTACAGGCTGCAAGCAATCTTGTGGCTTAGTGTTTGTTAGAGATTTTAACTTGGCAATCTTGTGGCTTTGTGTTTGTTAGAGATTTTAACTTTATTGATGTCGAAATTTTTGGTTTACATTTCAACAATGATCTAAGGTTCTATAAAATAATATTCCTAGTTACCCGAGTATTGAAGAAAACCTACTTGAATTTCTGATTCCCTGAATGCCACTGAATATTGTACGATTTTCTCTACAGGTCGACCAAGTGTCGCCCGACGAATCGTCTCTAGTGAGTCGCTACATTGAGTCACCGCTGCTGGTGAATGGCTTCAAGTGCGACCTGCGCCTCTATGTTGCTGTGACCTCGCTGGATCCACTGCTCGTGTACATGTTTGAGGAGGGCCTTGTGAGGCTTGCCACTGTTAAATATCAGCACAAGAAGAACCTCTGGAACCCTTGCATCCATCTCACAAATTACTCCGTCAACAAATTCCATTCTAACTATGTGCAGTGAGTTCAATTCCTGTCTTCTTGTGTACTGTAAATTTATTAAAGACCCCACATCACAAGAGCCCGAGTTAGTTCATTTATAATTGAAAACATTCAGCAGTAAATGGATATTCGTATCAGAAAGTTTTTCATTATTTATAGAATTTTGCTATAAGACTTGTTGCTATTCCATATGCTGCTCCACATTAAATGTTGTCCATGTGCTGTGTAAATTTTTAGTGTTGATTTTTAATCGTCACATTCCTTTTGTATTAAAAGTTTCAATTCCCCCCAACCTCATTTTATGTTTGTGTGCTCGCTGTGCAGTAACCAAGATGCTGAAGTGGACGACGAGGGCAGCAAGTGGTCACTGAGCGCGTTCTTACGGCACCTGCGCGGGCGCGGCATCGACACCGCGGCGCTCATGCGCAGCGTCGAGGACGTCGTCATCAAGTCCCTCCTCGCCGCCGCCTACCAGATGAACACCGCCGCTGTCATGTTCATGCCGCACCCACGAAATTGTTTCGGTAGCTTGCATTCTACTTACGGTCTTTTCTCTACAATTGCTTCTCCGCTTTACTATTTTTGTTTTCTCAATTCTTGGTACATTTTCGTTATTGAATTGGTGAATTTTCATGATTTTAATCATGGTACAATTTCATGATTATTTTTAGATGGAAATTTTTCGAGCTTCATTTTGGTTCAAGAAGGTTTGGTTGGTTTTTCACATTTCTGAAAAAGTTATTGTTTGTTCACACAGTTCAGTTTTTCTGCAAGTTACTCTGCTTTGATCACCGAAAACTTTATATTCAAGTGTTTTTCTGTCCTGCTTGAATTTTATCATATATCTTTTTCCAGAACTCTATGGGTTTGACATCCTCATCGACGAGCAGCTAAAGCCGTGGGTGCTGGAGGTCAATCTCTCCCCATCTCTGAACATTGACCAGCCTCTTGACCTCAAAATTAAGTCCTCAATGCTGGCGGATCTTTTCTCCTTGGCGGGCATTCTGATCTGCAACCCAAGCACCTCCCGTCTCTCCACCAGGCCATCAATGAACCGCAAGCTCCCCAGCCTTAGGTGCTCGATCACTTTAAGTATATATATGATGCAATTGCTCGTCCTTCTCTGACTTCATTTTGCTCGTCCTACGGAGCTTGACCTACTCCAATAAAATATAATTCATCTGTGTTGTCCGAATCAAACGGTTTTGTTTTGTGTCTATGTGTATGCATTTTAGTTAACTTCTCATGTTGATTATATTTTAATGATTAAACTTTTTGAGAAGTGCGGTAGACATTATTGTTGAATTGCTTCCAGAATTGTCGGGAATTTTTTTACATTTGAATTTGGTGACCCACGTGATGAGGCATGACTTTTTCATTAATCATCTGCATTTGTTAGGCATTCAACTGAGACCTACGAGCGTCAGGCTGGCCGCTCAGGTGCACCTGCTTCGTCCCTGGAGGAGCTGCGGTTGCTGCGTCAGGTATCCTTGATACGCTCAAGTAACGCGGTATCAGAGTTTGTTACTTGATGCGCAGGGTGTGATCATTCTTCGTAGTATGTATGAGACTATTGAACTTTGAGAGAATAATTATAGCAGTTAAATTCTCTCTAAAGGACAAAATAATTTCTTGTCTTTCATGCTGGTAGATCGTGTCTTCAAACAAGTATTGAGTCATGTTCTGAGCTTCGTAATTGAATTGATTTCCCTGCTGTTATTTTACAATGGTAATATTGTTCCTAAAATATTAATATTATCATACCTATTTGATTGATATGCAAATTATCCCCAGGTGATGGAGGAGCAGCAGCGCAGGGGAGGCTGGGCACGTATCTTCCCCACACCGGACAGTTGGAGCAGCTACGGGGGACTGCAAGAATACGACAGTCCCCTCAACCTGATGCTGCACACGCACCTCTACCCTCATGTACAGCGCAACACCAGGTGCGTTGCTTACTACAGTCCCCTCAACCTGATGCTGCACACGCACCTCTACCCTCAATCTACCCTCACGTGCAGCGCAACACCAGGTGCGTTGCTTACTACAGTCCCCTCAACCTGATGCTGCACACGCACCTCTACCCTCACGTGCAGCGCTACACCAGGTGCGTTGCTTAACATTGCTAGTCACGCTTCTTTATAGCATTTTCTCGTAAAGTAGCATTTATTGTGTCAAATATCCAAAAATATAATGTTTTCGTGTAAGAAAGTAGTTGAAATTAATAAGAATGGCCTGAATCAAACGTACTATTAACTGTAAATATGTATGGAACTGGTAACTTGCTAGTGGATCCCGTCTTTCGTTGAACTTCACTCATGATAAAAGGAGTCAAGCACAGGCAATATGAGAGGTGTGGGTAAATTTCACCATTGAAAAAGATCTTGAGGTACTGCTACTCTCGTCGGAACTAGTAATAGTAGGATCGTGCTCCTGCTCATCCGACATATCATTTGATAGCTAAATAAAACTTTAGCACTGTTCGGCTAATGCAGAATCCTACATTCTTGTTAGGTCTCCCTTCACTTTTCACCTTGACCGATACAACAATGTGAATTATAACCTGTGTTATGTTCCAGGCTGCGCGTGGTGAGGTGCAGCAGCGTGAGTACGAGTTCGGGTCTGGCCAGCTCCCTGGAGCGCCTCACGTGCTATGAGCGACCTCTGCCCAAAGGCCTTGCCTTTATTAAGGATAAACTCGGCATCGGTATGAACTTGAAAATATTTCCAAGATTTCTTGTATTAATTATTGAATCCTTGTGTTATTGCTTCATTGCAAAAAGATTTGCATCTATCAGTATTCAGTAAATTATTTCAATCATTATTTATACCTAGCAAATGCTCAAGTCTCTTGCAGGTCATAGAATTGTTGTAGCTAATGTACACTGCCAGTCTGAATTGGTTTTCATTTTCAGAAGAAAAGTACGATTTCTTTATTTTTTTATTCTTTCAACATTTATTTGATCAGGAAAATCTCATGAGGAACAAGAGCAGCGCAGCCCTCAGGACGCTCACGCCGTGAAGCAGAACCTGCTGGAGGCACTCGACAACGGCCTCAAACTGAGGTGCTCATAATTATTAATTCTTATTCACTGCTCAAGGATTACTCTGAACGATACACTTCCTTCCCCCATTTGATTGTGCAGGTTTATATGTCTTCTCAGTTGAGTTGTAGTTTGAGAAACTAGTTTTGAGATACATGAAGAGGAGGTTCTCAAGCGCCTGGTCTCCCTGAATCCCAACAAGTCATCTGGATCAGACGGTTTCCACCCTAGGTTGCTCAACGAATTAGCAACCGTCCTGGCCGGCCCTTTAACAGTATTCTTTCGAAANAACACGACGATGGGTAGCACACGTCACAGCTCCTCCTGAAGCGGCCGCAATTTGTCGTTGAAAATGACATGCCGAGAAGTGCCCGCGTTCCGCGAGATCCATGGCTACGGTGCCGAAACTTGCTTATCGTAACTTTCCTGTTTAGATGTAACTATAGCGCAGTCTCTGCTGAATAAGTTGGTGCGTTAATCGATTTTTTCTTTCATTTATGGTGAGACTGAAATATTTAATTAAGTGAAAGCTGTCTCTTATACACATCTAGATGTGTATAAGAGACAGCATGTGGAACAGCCTTCCTGAAGATATTGTTGACGCTCCGAGTATGAACGCGTTCAAGAACAGACTAGACAAGGCCATGCATGAGCATATGTTTAGTCTTAAAATGCCTTGTACCCTACGGAAGAACTGATATCTTGAAGCGATTTTTAATCTACCGTCCGTTGAAAAGATCTGATCAAAAGGCCTGTCTAGTCAAGAAAAGTACAAGAATCGGCGACAGGCCTATCCAGGCCTATTCTTTAATGCCGAAGATACTATACTATACTACTACTATACTATACTATATTAAGGCTTGTTGCATCACAAACACAATCGTCCTGACGCCTTTTCTCATTGGTGGGCATCAATCAGAAGCTATAACCAAAGAATTTACTGGGAAACCTACAATTTGTATTCTTTGACTGCGTGTCTTGGTGGATTGTGATACCAGGGTTGGCGATTTTTTTGATTTTTTTTTAAAAATCAAAAAAATCAAAAATCAATGATTTTTTTGATTTTTTCATGATTTTATTTATTTATTTGATTTTTTTGATTTTTTCAACTTTTTTGTCTTTTTGAAGTGTTGTTTTTTATGTTGCAATTAGCCTACTAACAATAACAGTATATGGACTGTCTCTTATACACATCTAGATGTGTATAAGAGACAGGCTCTGTACCAAAAACATTCAATTTATTGGAACCTAATACACACTAAAGGCAACAAGTTTATATACCAATTTGTCATTTATAGTACATTTATACTAAACCATGAATAACAATACCTCAATATAAATTAAAGACTGCCACTCAATATATTTAAATATATGAAAAAAAAAAAAAAAAAAAAAAACATCGAAAAAATCAAAAAAATCATGATTTTTTTATAAAAAAATCAAGTGATTTAATAACATGATTTAATCATTTTGATTTAATCATTGCCAACCCTGTGTGATACCGATTTTCATTGTTAGACATTCATTTTTCACTCGCTATATTGTTAACAAAAGGATTCCCATGCACACATGACAGTCATCCTTACATATCAGAACAAGAGACATAGATTTTTTTTGCCAACTAATTTATTTCAAGTTTGATGTTCTCAGCAAGTACCAGGCCCGCATGGCGTTCAGCGTGTACCTGCAGCACGTGCAGCGGCGCCTCATGATCGGGTGCGACGAGGAGAACCAGACCGACCTCGTGTACCGCTTCCTGCGATCTGCGTCTCGCACGCTGCATCTCCCCATCTCCGTCCAGGCTTGTGGCCTTTTCTTCTCTTCAATGAAATTATCCTGCTAACTTCCGTATTTTTGTGACAACAATATATATAAACTTTACATTAAATTTGTATCAGTTTAATTGCTCCAAAAAGTAATCATATTGTGGACTTTTGTCAAGTAATTCAAGCCATGATGATCGTTTCATTTCAAGTTGTAACGTCCCCGAATGTATTCCAACAGTCTCCGAGCAAGAACTTACCTGAGGAAGCTCGTGCTGTGGTTATCTCGAAGCAGCTCGGGGATTTTATCATGGCTTATACCAAAGAAACACAAACTCACCACGACCCTCCGCCTCCCGCATCACGTCTGTCCGTTGACGCTGCAACGTCTAGGAGCTCAGTACCTGGTATCCCGTCCTCAACGGATGGAGAAGATGACTGCGAAACTTCCATGGCTGCAACTAGCGTGGCCTCGTCCATTGCAACGATTTCCTTGCCGTCCCACTCTAATGTCACGTATGCAAGCTGTGCCATGGTTTCTGAGTATTCTGACAAATCGGTGCGCTTTTCTACAACTGCTCATAAGACCATATCGCGCTTTCCTTCTACGTCTTCTTTCAGCGATGTGACTCCTTCTGACGTCAATGACCCCCTGAACCCTTTACTTCCACCCCGCCGCAGCTCTGAGGCTGATGAAATGGTGGGATCTGTGAGCAGTTCTGGGTTTAGTGATACAGATCAGCCTGGAGACAACCCATCATCTGGCAGCACTTTGTTGCCTTCGCTTCTCATCAGCTCGGATCCTTCGTGTTCAGGTGCTCGATCGTGCCCTCGTGTGCTTCCTTCCACTTCACCTTCTCTGTTGCCTACAACTCAAGGAAGTCTTGCACTCACTGAAACAGGTTCTGACAGCACTGCACTCATGTCCACTAACTTTCCTGTCACTACTAACATCACCGTCAAGTCTTGTAACTCTTACATACCAAGTTCAGCAGATAGTGTACACCGTGATCCTAGCCATAGTAGATGCAGCGTCGCTGAAGATAATCTTGTGTCCAATTTCTTGCAAAGTACTCCTTATTCCGTTAAAACTTCTTTGAAAAGTGAACATTGGAAAGCTCCCGAGTGCAATAATCGCTCTGACGCACAGAATGTACTTTCATCCGATTTAAATGTATCTGTCATGACTGCCTCCAACGACTCATTTTCTTCAATTACGACCTCTGGCGTTACTGGTTCTCTTCTGTCGGCATCTTCAATCTCAAACTCTTCAATGACAAACTCGTTCTCATCATCTTCTGTGCCATTTGCGGACTCTTCTAATATTTCATATGCTGAGCAGCCATCAAATTTCTCTGGTGGGACTGTATTTTCAGTAAACGATCTAGAATCTGTGGATCGTCCATCAAACGATAGTAACAATGATGACAGATCTTTGCCCTCTCATGCCCGAAAAAGGGAAGAGAATTTTGACGAGTCAGAGATCCCTTCTATCTGCGTAGAGACTAGAGGTATCACTTCAAACACCACACATGACAGTTATGCTCAGAATACCAAGATGACCAGCCAATACACTAGCCCTTCACAGCCTGTCATGACGCAACCAACTTCTGTCTCGGTGGAAGACAGCTGTAGATATCCTGACTCAGCCTCTACTGCCGACAACGCTTCAAACATTGCACATGAATCGATGGAGCTACCGCATTCTGCCTCTAATATTAATACAGCGACGTCGCCTAACTTGAGTAGTGCTGCGCCATCCAGGTCTGGTGTCTCTTCAATACCGGGATATTCTGGCAGCATATTCGGTGCCTCATCTGCACGGCTGCGCTACCTAAAGACTCAGTCTCTTGATGCTACTTTAGATGACAGACACGGTCAGTTTAGCGTTTCGCCCTCCAGGAGCCACGTTCTGCTTGTCATGCTGCTTGCTCGCTCGTACCTTGATTATTTTATTCGGATCAGTGCTTCTCTGTAGTTGAATTTAGCCATGAGAATGTGTTTGTAGTTCATATAAATAAGCGCTCAATGCATTGTTATGTTACATATTGCATGTCAGTCACGATTACAGTTAAACTGAGAGTCTGCATCTGACGCAAAACATTGAATAAAAATGACCAAATGTAAATGTTTTAGATATACAAATTTTTTTTGTAAAGAAATGACCTGAATGTAAAAATTACCAAATTTTAAGTTTGTATAAATTTAACGGCGTAGATAGTTACATTTTATTCCCCTGTCGAGCGACCGCAGAAGAAAGGATTTCCAACTTTCAAATCAATAATCCAATCATTTTTTTTGCTAGTACCAGATATTTTTCAAATTCGCGCATCTCACGCCTTTTTAAGGAAGTTCGGTAGTCGTGAGACTTTTCTTGAGTAGAAGTTTTAGCAATACTTTTTATGGACGTACAGGGTTACATGTCGGGCACGATATCCTGACTTGAAACGACTTATTCTGTTCCACGTCTTACTTGATACATCATCACCCATCTCTTGCTTGTCGTTCTTGACTAATACTTTCGTATTTATTGTAGTTATTTTTATATGCTCACTCCATTAATTTATTATTAGCTTTAGATTTTAGTGTTTCTTCAAATAAATCCTCTTGTGAGGCTGAGGAATTTGTCCTCATATGTACCCGATGTACAAGTTGCCTGTTTAGTTTCATCCAGTAGAATGACTGAAATTTGTTAATAAAATTGTTGTTAGTCTTTAGTGATAAACGTCTAGGGTTCATTTAAATGATTTCTCCCTCGTCTGTTGACTGAGGATTATATTAGCACTTAGGAAAATGGATGAGTCACATTGTCCAAATAGTGACTTATTGTCTTACCCAGAGCAAGAACAGAGAGCGCTCGTAGCACTGATACGTTCTTGTGCCGGGCCAGCCTGGGCCAGGATGACTAACATATGAGAAAAAAAAAGTGTATCGTTATTTGGACAAAGTCTCACTCATTTTTGTGAGTGAATGCACGATTGTAGAATTAATGTAGGATGGCATAATATTGCATTTATTACTTCATACAACTTCCACTGACGACCAAAGATTACATTTCATATGCTACTTTTGTTTAATTAGTTAATAACCTACCATAATTCAAGTTATTAATGTTTGAAATGAATTTTGCGTGTTACAACATTCATTGTCAAGTTATAATACTTGAATTATTCTTGATAGACATTAAAAGTATTTTAGTATAATTGTGTTAGACCTATTTGATAGTTTGCAACTACACCAAAGTTTCAGTGGTTCTATCAATTATAATGATGTCTCAAGGTTATATGCTATTCAGGAATTAGTGGATGTGTTTTGTTTGTCGTAGGAGTGCATTTCATTTTAAGTTTACTGTATGACCACATTTCTGTTTTCAACTCCATTCAAAGCAGCTTTTGAAGTTCATGATGCCATCTCAATGCACTAGATGGCGATAGCTGCGTAGCGATGAGTAGCAGTGGCTGCAGCTGGCGCACGGCTGAGGACGACGGGGAGGACGTGCAACACGTCGCTGCCTGCAGCCAAGCTCCGCCTGCAGGACACCAGCAGCAGGACGTCGTCGCCATGGAGCTCTACCGGGCGTTCATGTCCGCTGCCAAGTGAGCGCTCCATGGCTTGCTGCCTACTCCTGGTTACTCTTTATGCTTCGAAAAAATATGTAAATTCCGAGTTACTCTCAAGCTCCTATTATGTTCGGGACGTCTTGTCTCGAAATTGAACCATATTTTGACAAGTCATCTCGTATTAAAGATAAAAATTTTCTAAATTTATGCTCAGGGAATCGTTGCGTTTCGAATAGAAAAAACGAACAAGTGTTTAGGGACGTTTAAAATTAAAAATTTATGAATATTTAACCATGTGTTCACAAATTTAGAGCATAGTATTGCATTAGAATAGATTATTCATGTGAAAAAAAATGTCAGTAATTTCTGCTGCTTTTATCTATCATGCTCCTTACATGTAAATTGATTCTACAGATCAGATTTCACAGTCGCCTTGTCAATCCCACAGTGCTATTGATTTAGCGTAGAGTTTCAAGAAATTTACCTCTCCTTGATGTGCGCAGAGAAACGGACTTGGAAGAAGTGCTGGCGCTGCAGACGAAGCTGCACAACTCAGCAGGGATGTTCCTGGACTCTGCAAGGCGCAGCGTGAACAGCAGCAGCAACAGAGCAGGCGGTGGCAGCAGCAGCAGACCGCGTACGCCCAACGCCTCCCCTCACGGCTCTCCTAGACGAGGTCGCAAGTCTCCCTCCATGCACGGTCAGTTCTTGGCAAGTTATTAATAAAGGAACACGAAATAGCGCCTCGATGAAGAATTTACCACTCTGTTCTTCCTGACAAATCGTTGCTAATGAAAAGGGTGACCAAAAATTTTTTTTTTAGGGAGCGCTATAAAAAAATTGAATCACGAGATTTGTGCAAGACTCTTGAATTAAAGGCCTTGCTTATTTCCATGAATAAACTGCTTGTAAGTAAAGTTTTTTCTAATAGTGTTAAAAGTAGATTAATGAGCTAAACTCAGTTTAACTCAGTTTAGAGCCACCTTCGTAGCTATTACATGATGGCAATTAAAGCACTAGCAGCCTGTGTCATGGAGCACTAGCAGCCAGTGCCATAGCAGCCAGTGTCATGGAGCACTAGCAGCCAGTGTCATGGAGCACTAGCAGCCAGTGTTTAAACCCGTATCTTCACGGGTGTTGGCATGGCAAACTTCTACAGCTTTTGAAGAACATGAAAAATTTTCAAGTTGAAATAGAAAAAGTCAAAAAGATCATTCAGAGACAAGAATCGTTCTCAGCTGAGGCGCTGATAAGTCAATGGCACATACCATTGACTTTTAATCGAAATTTTCCTGGGTTGTGCTATTTTTAGCAAAGTAGTTGGGATAGGGTTAGGTCACAAGCTAATATAAAGCAATTGATATAACGCCTCGCATCTTCTTTCACAATGACTTTGAGACTCCATAAAAAGTTAATAAATATAACTGTTATCTCGCGCCTTTATAGCTAGTCTTTGTAATCGAGCTTGATTTATTGAGCCGTAAAAATGTTTGAATGGATGTGCAGGAAGTCAGAGTCGCATGAGCGAACAGTCAGCACCAGTGACGAGCGAGGCTCAGGTTACCTCCTCCCTCGCTGTTCTGCCGGAACGTTCCTCCCTCACTACTTCATCCCTCCAAACCCTGACCACGACCACTGCCGCTACTGCCAAGACTCCTCCTCAGTCCTCTTCGTGCTGCCTCTTCGGCAATATTCTCAAAGCTAGCCTCAAAGGAACTAACACATCCTTCAATGTTTGAGGACTGTAGCCAATAGAATCATTCCTCCAGCATGCAAAGCTGGTCAAGCAAGCTAAAAAAGACAGAAATTTGGTAGCCATTCTGGATAATTTTCGCATCATTTTCTCTTGCTGTTCGTGTTGACAAAGCATTATCTGCGCAGTAGTGTTTGTCCACGTTGTCGAAAACTAGAACTAGCAGCGAAAACTAGCAGCAACTAATTTGTTTATTACTAATTTCCTTTCTTCTCGTGACTCGCTCAACATCGAATTAAGTATTAGATTTATTGGGATTGGAGCGCAGCTCCAATTGCTTTGAATTTACTTTTCTCTCATAGTGAGAGGTAGAAGCACAACTGCTCTGCGAATTCAATTGTTTTTATTGATTTATTATTCGCTTTGTTTCAAGTTTCTTCTTCACTTTATTATTTTATGTTAACTATTTTCCGTTGACCGCTCTGTTATTCTTTTCCTAGAAAGTTTTATTAACTTTGTGTTTGTATGGAGAACCATGAGTAGCTATAGCAGCATTTTAGGCAATTCCTACTTAGCTTTATTACTGTGATATGTCTCACGTGACTGGGTACCAGTTTGTTGTTTACCCATCCGCCTAATCTCGTATTTCATAGTTCTGAGTACCGCCTTGTGACAAGTTATCATTCTCGAAGACTATGACGTCGTTTGCTAGGAGTATGACGTTGGTTGAATCGTAATCGTTATCCAGTTTCAAGTCTGCCCAGCCTCGAGCCACACATTAGCTGCTGAGCCTACCATAGCGCCCTGTCATGTCAGAAATTCCTGCGCCTTTGCTGCTGCTTATCTTTTAACTCGCGGGTGCTCTGCATGAACATATCGCACGCAAGTTAGGATGAGAGAACTTTGTGCTAGTTTACATTCCCACTTTGAAATTAAATATTCGAAACGTTAAAAAAACTTTGGTACTGCTTAGTTCTTTGAGAGGAATTGTTGCATTGTCGCCCAATTTTGCAACTTCCATACTCATAATTTTAGTCAGAATCAACTCAGTCTCGAAACGACGATGAAAATCTACTAAGCAACTTTAATATGCCATCATAGATGCATGCAATAAGTAAATGTAATTCACTGCAGCAGTATATTATCCTATAAACTTTTCTGCTCATCAAATTTATGTAGAAAACCTTAGTGGCGCAACCTTCCGTTACAGCTTGCCGTCATCTGCTACCAGACTCGTGGCTGAGTATAGGGCTTGTTTACAACACTAAGATTGGTTCTTAAGCGTCCATGCTCCAGTAAGAGTTGCGTCCTTGAATGGAAAATAGAGAGTGGAATAGAATTTCATTCTAGTGCATGCGAATAATTTGTTTTGCTTCATAAATTAATTGATGAACTGTATAATCTTTCACAATTGTGGGCGAAACTTGTATTCCTATTAGAAAAAATATAATATAAGTGTTTATTACTAAATTAAAATCAATGATTTAGCCTCGTAATCTTGGAGGTGACTCGACATGTTAATAGTTTCAATATTAACGAGCTATATAATTCTTCGAAATTTTTTTTAACTTAGGATTTTTGAACATATTTTATTTTGCACTTGATTTTGTAACACTTCGTTTTCTTGATTCAATCGCCACTAATTTACCGAAGGGAATCTTTTTATTAGTTAATCTACAGATCATTTATATTGTAATAAGCTAATTTCAAAGCAACGTTCTATTCACAAATCAAAGTGGATTTTCTTATTGCAATCTTCAGGTCGTGGGCTGTGCTGGGAAACTAGCGTCGTGCGCGGTCTTCGGAAACCTCGGGCGTTTACGAATAGTAGCATTGAATTGTATTTTTTTTTTGTTTTAATGCTTCTTCTAGTAATTAACGAGATTCATCATGGATTATCCGAACTCGTATGTTGAAAATTATATTACTTAAATTTAAGTTTCACTTGAATTACCCGGCGCCAGCAACTTGAGTTGCTTGCCTCGGTAATCATTAGTGTGTACTTCTCTTCTGGTCAGGACTTGAAATAATCATGAGTGTGAACTACTCTTCTGGTCAGTATTCGAATTAATTCAACAAACTTAGTGTTTTAATTTTACTGTGATCTACGAACCTTTTCTAATTTAAGTTTTGGTATCCCAAGCATACTTCTTACGTGGAATTACTTTACTGCAGATGATGGAAGCAATCAATGACCTCTTGCAAATCAGATTGGCACCGAAGTAACTTGGTTCTTTTTTGTTAAATTTCACGCTTTATTACCACGGTATTTTGTTTTGAGCATCTAATCGTTGCAACGATGTATTTGGATTTTCCTCCGTCTAGGCTCTAAGCCGGCAGCTTTGATATGTAAGGTCCGTGCTATGCTAGGAATAACTGTAATGTAACGGAAGGCGGCTCTTCGATTTTTGTGTAGGGGAAGTTTCCAAACAGGTTTTTTTTTGTCACGTTGCCCCAAGAGAGGATGCTAAATGCGGCACATACATACTAGAATATATATACTACAAGGCTATGCCAAAGAATCGTGACAGACCTTTCTTTCATCAGCAGTCGTACCAGTGAAATAGATTCCGTGAAGCTTTAGTAACTTCTCGGGCTGCTTCACTTTATTGTAACAACGATTCTATTTCATAGATCTCGAATTAGATTTTGTCGCCATTTTTCATATTAGTCTTAGGTGATAAACTATGTCTTATTACTCTTATATGCCGTATTCATAAAGCGTTTAGAATTCTAGAATTTCTTAGTGAGTGGGTTTCACAAAACCCGTTCCGCATGTATTTCTGCTCGGATCTCTTCACTTCAACTTATCCTATGTATGGAAATTTCACAAGTCTTTTCTCATGGAGCTTTTACAACAATAGCATCGCACTTTCAACATTCCTGATGAACTGTAGCTTCATCTAAATAGGTTTAAATTTTTCTGATCTTTCAGTTCTCCTCTATTTACATTTCTTGAATCATTATTTTAACCATTTCATTCTTAGGTCCATCGAACAATCTCTGTCCTGGCGTCAACTTTCTTTTTCAAAATAACACCTCCGAGTCTCGCTCTAATAGTGGCATGTTGTCATGGTTTACAGTGAGATGGATTTCATTCATTCCTCTCCTATATGTCGCTAGAGAACTTGCACATTTTCCAATCTTTGCATGTACTATTATTGTGCGGCGTTTACAAGTGATGACATTCAATCCATTAAAAGGTCCGTTCTTTACTACGCAACTCTGCGGTGATCTATTGTGCTATGCAAATTAGTATCGTATCTATTGTTCATGTTCAAGAAGTCATAAAAATGACGGCTATTGATAGTTTTGTTCGCTCTAAGCGTATGATTGAGCTGCGAGTGATATAGTTCACGTTGAAAAGAATTGCATGCATGCATTAATGGGATACATTCAATCCATTAGAGAAGCCCAGCAATGTACAAGTTAGATTTCCTTGTCGATATGCTTCCAATGGGATAAAATTCATTTTTAATTCAGGCCTGTGCGTGTTAACAGCAACTGGTATCTAGGATTACCGTCCCAGAATGAATGATTCCTTCATCTTGAAGACAAACACGTTCCGCGTCAACGATTTTCTTTCAACTTCCTCCGCCTTACCAATAGGAAAGGATAAAATAATCTCCACTTCCCTCAATACTAGGATAGTAATATCCACCTGTAGCCAATGTATGCCTTCTCTAGTACGAATAAATATGTAGAATAGAAATTACTTTGCTTCACATACCTGCTACATAGACTTAATATGCAATTCGCCCAATTTATTTGTGATTGAATACGCTACTACGTTGGCGGAAACTGGAAACCCAGTTCTTGTGAAATACCTTCATGCGCTTGTTTCATTCCTCAGTTACACAATGTATGTTCGAACTGATGTGTTCATGGAGGGAAGATAAACACTCGTTATGGTTCCTTTCTATTTGCTGAAGCGTGCAGCTCAAGAGCTTCTTTCAGAGTCTCGTGGATGCCAGATAAACGCGACTGTGCTGTGCTAATAAAACCTTGTACTTTCCCGCTGCTCACCTGTGGAAAAGAAATGACTTCTTGGTGCCTGAAACTATACAACCATTGCGCAGAATTTCACAAAGCTTTACGCTGAACAGATACGCAACTTATTGCAATAAATCATGTCAAACTCACGCTACTGTCTTAGCGCTTACGGTTTAAATAGGAAATGAAAATCTTTCATGTTGAAAATAAGCACGTTGGCATAGATTTTAATTCGTGAATGAGGTCTACTTATAGTATAGCCTCATCTTTGGCGCAATGGCTGATCTAATTTTTTGTTTGATTAGATAATTGTCTGCACATTTACAAAATTTATGCCAACTGCCATTTTAATCATAACTTTGTAAGAAAATATGATGAACGATAAGTTTGCTGGCGCTTTTGCGTACAGCAGAAGGAAGCAAGACGCCCACCTGTCGACCACCTGTTTTTCTGATGCTGCAGACGTCGCCACTCTCCATGAGCACAACAGAAACCTCGCCACCACACTCCGCCTCATCTGCGGCACTAGGATCCAGCAGCTGTACATAAATCACTTGTTAATATTGCGACATAGTTAATTTAATTATTAAAGCCAAAAATTCTTGCGCAAGTGCCTTAATCTTTTAATTAAGTTATTAGAATTAGTTGAAATCAATACATTTACTAGTCTCACCTGTATGTCTGAATTATAAACTGCAAATGTGGTCGACATGGGACGTTCCTGTAAGATAAAAATTTTTTTTACTGTCACATCCGAGACTCAAATGAAATGATAAAAACAGCTACTTTTAAAATCGTACTGGTAATGGAAGAAATTGTATGCATTACTAATCAATGCTTCAGTTCCTTAGGAAATTTCTTCACTTCAATTATTAAAATTATAGCAAGCTAACCTTACCTACGAAAATTCAAAAAATATAAGTCAGTACTCGCTGCAGTGAGTGACAGAGCGCATTTTCTCGTCGACGAAAACTTGAGGTCACGGACGGACAGACAGACGGACATGGCGAGCACAATGGTGCATTTTTTCTATAAATGAGAAAATGTGCTAAAAACCTAAAGCTATGTTTTCGACAATTTTTCTCCCATACGTTTACAAAATTTATGTAAACTCGAATTGAACTTCATTCATAGCTACCATCGCAAATTAAGATACTCAATCTTAAGATACTCAAAAGAAGAGAACTTTCTCCTGACATGATTAGAGAGGAGGAACTACTTTTTGTTCGATTAAAGAATTTCGTCCTACTTCTACTTTATTATTATTATTATTTACTTTATTTACTATTATTAGTAAATACTTTATTATTACTACTTTATTTACTATTATTAATTTTTTTGACACCTGTATTGAACTATCAATCGTATGGAAATCTCGATAGAGTTTTTAATTAAACATTTTTAAACACTGTCAGGTTGGTTGCACGGTCTTTTTCGTTATCCGAGTGGTCAAAGAGGCGCATAGAAAGTTCTCTACTACTACTGGCAGCTAGGCGACGAATTGACAAAGGAAAAGATACAAACATTTATCAGTTCAACACTTCTATAGTCTGTCTATTAGCTTAAGCATAAGAACCTTGATTGTGAGCTTCTGCGTGTGTTTCTGTGAGAGCGACAGCGCCTCGGTGTCAGGGTCGATGTTGACGGTGGGCAGTGAGAGGTGCAGCAGAGCAGCCACCAAGCTCAACAAACTCGAGTCTATGAGGTTCCCGTCATAGTCCAGACATAATATATCGCAGTACAAGCACCACGCCCACTGCCGGCGACAAACAATTTGTTTAACAAAATGGTTAACGGAAATATTGTCACGTCTAAGATAAACAAAGCGGCCATGGGATATCACGTTTCAAGGTCTGATACGACTCAGATATTAGCGGCAGAAGTAATATATGCATATTATTTACATTTTTAAAACCAAAGACTCGATCTAAAGTCTAGCTGTTTTCATTCAAACAATGAATCTACTTGACTTGGACTTGAGTAGTGAGTTCATTTGAACTTTCAAGATAACTCAGTTGTGTAGGCAACAGTTAGTCAGATTGATTAATACCATAATGTGCACAGTCCGATTGCTGAAAACGTATTGAAAATTAATCGATCAAACAATCTACTGCTTTTTATCTTCATTATTCACACATACCTTATTAGGAACAACACACAGCTGCTCATAATCAATGATCTCATTGTTCTGCAGTAGCCGCTGCAGGAATTGACTTGTGCTGATGGCTTTCTCGCCAGGAGGTCCCGCCTGTTAGCAGTTGACAGGAAAAAATGTAGGCAAGTTTTGATCAAATTATATCGTCCACTTCATGATAAAATGAAATTAAAACTTCAATATAATGTACTAAAATTAGCACAATTTTAATATACATATGTCATGCTGGAATTATATCTTCAACAATACTATTGATACCGGTATACGGTATTCTTGTTTCGGCATACAGGATAATAAATATACATATATAAGCATTTTTACAAATTCAAATAACAGTATTTATGAAATGACACCTAAGGTTGGATAAACATGGGTAAAATACAAATCAAAAATGAATATCAAATTATTAAAATTTAAATTACTCAATATAACATCTCATTAGAATCAGAGGTAATCTATAGATGTTAGTGACCTACAAGAGTCAAAAATCCCATGCTGGGCATTCAAATCCGTGCACATTTTTTAAAAAATATTTATCAACAGTAAAAAGCTCAACCATTGTTATTTGCTTATTAACAATTATAGTCATAGTTAAATCTAAATTCATTAGGGTATAAAGGATTTTTTATTAAATTTGTAAGTCAGGTTACATTGGAAAAACAATATAGTCAATTTCAAAATAAATTTAGCAAAAAATATTAGATTGTGATTTATAGTGAAGCTGCAAATAAAATATATTGAATACAATCAATCATGCCTGGCTTAAAACTGCTTACAAAATAACTATATATATTATGGTAGAAGCTCTAAAAATGTGCACTCCATGAGAACATTATACAAACTTGCCTTAAATGTAGAGGAGCAGCAAGGGTAGAGCTCAACATTAGGAACAACGAAGCCTCGTGTGGGATGTTCAAGGGAGGGTCGGCAAAGCTCGGCTTTCACTCCACACACAATTGTTGTGTTGCCCAGGCGCACCTAGAAATTGCAAGTGGTATTAAGGATAAGTAGGCTTAAACTGTAATCTTGATCGTTGTGTAAGCACATCATGATAGAAAAAGACATCGTTTAGTTTACTATCAAAAACCTTTATGTTTTCAACAATAATTCATGTTTTTTGTCATCTTTGTGCTTATTAATGTAAAATAATGGGTGTAGAGAATTCTGTATTTAACACTACTGCTTGAATAAATATTATTTAGAGCAAGTACAGAAACAATTCTATATCAAAAGAAATATTATAGACACAAGGTATATAGCTTCATATGCATACCTATCCATTTAATTGCTGAGGATACCTAAGGTTTACCAAGTCTCAACTAGGGCAAAAGTATGAAAGTTTGAAACAAAATAAAATAACTCATCGCTAACATATTTTCAGTAGGCATTGCATATCAGACAAAAATAAACAATATACATAATTCATGTATGCAACATCATGTCTTACCGTGGCAGAACCTTCAGCTGTGCCAATGGACCCAACACGCACACTGATGGGACGAGCTGTGTTCCAGTCTCTGCCATCTGGCCTAGATGACTGGTCAACAAAACTTCTGTTGATGTGGATGAAATACAAAAAATATAGTGACTATAATAATTAGAGATTTAATCAATATTAAATAACCATTAATTTATCCCATAATACTGCTGATACAATGTCAGCATCAATTAATTGTTCAGATTTATAGTCAGGTTTCCTAACTTGGAATGTATTGAAGGTTACAAGCATCAAAAATAATATTCTGAAATACCCTTATCACTATAAACTTAAAATATATAAAACAAATATAAAAGGAAGTACTTGAATACTTTAATACAGCACTAATAGCAATCAAGTTTTAAAAGGGTAAAACTGTCTATTATAAATTGTTGATGAAAATTGATTGGTCATAAATTGAATTTTAATAATGTATCTAAGCAATGGATTGAATTTTATTGCACAAAAATTTCTGAAGAAACTTTTCCAGATAATTTTTTGAGTTGATGTTTTTACTCAATTTCAGTTAATTAACAAAATTTCTGATTCCTTTTGTGAGAAATGGATTGGCACCAACCATAATATGCCTCCTTCTAATGAAAAAATATAATATTAGCAGGAAATTCAACTTCTTTTATCCACATAGAAATTTTGCAAAGAATTTCAGTTCCTAAAATGTTCATGTCAAATTATGTTTATAAGACATACTATTGCCTTTCTTGAAGAGTTGCAAGATAGTTGAGTGCAGTAGCAAATTGTGTGCTTTGCACCAGTTTAAAGTCAATGCTGCATGGCTTTGCAATTTTTGCATACGTACATCTCTGCTATTTTGTACAACTCAAAAACAACTAAATGAATTACCAACCTAACTAGTGTTATGTTATATTACTATATCAAAAGTTTGCTAGTTATGTACAGTAGCAACACAGGGAATATTTGTCTAAAATAAAAAGACATGTAAACAAAATAACATTCCTTTATGAATGACAAAATAAATTTAAATTATCTCCGACAGAAACAGAAAATTTTTATTAGTTTTCAAAATTAGCCCTCAAGAATGAAAAATACATAAGGAATATGAAGTTACACACAATAATTTTACATGAATCAGGTTTTTGCTAACAATCCTCAGTACGTAGTCTGGATAACCAACAAATATTAAACCTTAATGTATGCAATCTAGAAGTGCATGCTGCAATGTGCCTTATCAGTAAAATTCCAACAAGGAAAAAAATTGAAATTTTCAGATCATAAAACTTACTTGAAATAGTTGGCTGGTTCTATAACCTCCCATGAATTAAGAGGAGCCATTTTTTTAGTGTTAATTTTTCTTTCTTTTCAAAACCTTTTCTTGTAAAGGTTACCTAGTAAAAATAGTAAAAAAATTTATTGGAAATTTCAATTTGGAAGCAAAGATAGAGTAAAGATAGCATAACTTTTTTCAAGCATGCAAAAAGTAGGTACCTATTGGGTGAAAATTATGATAAAAGTATGTTACACAGTGGTGTAGTGGCAAGAGCCATAAATGAGATGTAGGTACGTATAAATCAAGCAACTGATTACAAAAGCCATGAAGAGATTGTGGACCTGGTTAACTTAAAAGATTATGTTAGCATTCTAGGGGAATGCCAGTGAATAAGTATGATTTGGAGTTCAAGAATTAGTTTGTGTTTGAGAATGGCTGGGAGGATATAAATTTAACAAAGGCTGAGTGAAGTGTGAAATGGAGCAATTAAGGGGGGAGGGGGGGATTACCCTCTGGAAAAACTTTTTTGTTTACAGATGGATCATTCTGAAACTTCACACATATATGTAAAACTGCAAAAGAATCACATTTTGTTCATGTGATTTTTTCGGAAAAATTTATCTCCTTGTAGGGTTTTCAAGCTACAACATAGACGCATATCATTCGATGCATAAAAACCATACCAATCGAGTAACGAAGCCTGATTTTTTATTTTTGCCTTGGTTTTTTTACACACATTTTTCCATTTTTTTCATTTTCCTCATTTTCTTCAGATTTTCCTCTCTTCCCCCTCATTTTGAATCCAAACCATATACAAATCTAAAAAAGGGCTTCGTTACTCAATAGGTATAGTCTTTACAAATTGAATGGTATATGTCTCAACGCTGTAGCTTCAAAACTCTAGGAGGAGATAGGTTTTCCGTGACAATGAGTTAAACTTTTCAGGACAGCGCGACAAAGTCCCGCGCGCCTTGAAATAGTCACTCAATGTAGCATAGATACCAAACTACAGGCTTCTGTAGCTTCCTTCCACTCAAGGATGGTAGCAGCAACTTGCAGTACACCTCTCCGTATGAAGCGAGGAGGGTGACTGAGCCTTGATGCCAGATACAACCATATATCTAGTGTTGGCGAGCAAATTACCTCCCATCTATTTACTGAAGGAACTCCTCTCCTGCCCCCCTTTAAAGAGCAGCCGTGTACATATAAATTCACGTACCGTAAATGGGGTAACTTGGACCCCTTTTCATTTTCTTAACAAAAACCCCCAAAACTCAAATTATTTGACATAGAAAAATTTTGTCAATGGGCATTTAAGGCCTAATACTGAGGCTACATAACACAATAGAAAGATTTAAAAAGTTTGCATATCTAATAGGTTAAAAAATTAAAAATGTGACCCACGAAAAAAAGCTATTATTTAAAGCCTGTCAGAGTACCCCCTCCAATTTTTTTCATTTTTTGGTAAAATAACTCCAGGTTTTGATGCAATGTAGTAGAACTCTTCTAGTTACATATGCATATGACAAATTTTATGAAAGTGTCATAGATTGCAAATGGGGGGCGCCACCCCCAAATGGGGGAACTTAGACCACCTAATGTCAGCCCTGATGCGGTAATATAGACTGGCTTGAAAGTTAATATAAAATTACCATATATAACATATTTTATGTTTGACAACCTATTAATGTTTTTTCTTTATGTTTCAGACTCTACAGAGTCTTATATATGATAATTTCAACTTAATTTCCAAGCCAGTCAATATTACCCCATCAGGGCTGCCATTAGGTAGTCACATTTCCCCCATTATGGGTCGGTGCCCCCCATTTGCAAACTATGACACTTTCCTCAAGTTTGTCATTTGCATATGTAACTAGAAGTGTTCTACTACAATGCACCAAAACCTGGAGTTATTGTGAGTTATTTTACCAAAAAATATAATTGATTTTACCACCCGGTCTAAGATACCCCAAGAGCTGGGGTAACAAAGACCATCACCTTTTTTAAATTACATAAAAACTATGAGAGGCAGGAGCCAGCAATTTATGGTGAGGGAACCTAGAGTATAGACCTGTATTTTGCATGTTTTAATTCAAGTTTAATTTATCTAGTAAAAAAATGGCATCATTTTAAAAAAAAAGTGGTCTAAGCTACCCCATTTTACGGTACAGGGATCGCAGTGGTATCGTTGGAAAGCTCAGAATGTCAGCTTTAAGATGAGACTAAGCACGTAACTGCAGCACAACTCAAGTAGAAACTATATATATAATGCTCAGCAGCTAATTACCTTGTATCTAATTAGTGAAGGAACTCCCCCACCCGCCCCCCTTTAAAGAACCGTCATGTACGTATAAATTCATGTACAGGGATTGCAGTGGTATCATTGGATAGGGCAGAATGTCAGCTTTAAGATGACACTAAATACCAAAAAAGCCAAATCCGAACCATTTAGGGTATACCCCCCCCCCTTAACAAAGCTGCTCTACAACTAGTTCATACATACAATAATCAAATATAAAGCTGATGAGTTAAATAACATGACAGATCTCGATATACTAGTAATAGAGTATTAAAATTTTGAGTCTCAGTGAGAGAGCATCAATCAAAATGCAGGTGGCAAGTATGATACAAAGACTGGAAAAACTTACAGCTGAAACTGTTTGACACAGCATGGTAAGCTACAAATTTTGTAGTTTACAATGCATGAACATCTAGAGATCTGTGTGGACATTGCTGTGAAAGAAAAAGTTCATCATTCATCAAAAGTCCATCAAAATTCCATCAAAATTTATTTCCTACATTTCATAACCAGGCACCCTACTGCTCTATGGTCTTCCCTTGTACTACATAGTGAGACACACTAAGTTTTTATGGAAGGCGTTTCTTTGTGTTTTGTATCATGTACATGATTTTATCCAAGATTTTTGATTAATAAATAAATGGCATTATTTTATTGTTAGTTGCCTATCCAATGCTCGGCAGCGCCCCAGCAAAGGCGGCGGCTCCGGAGGATGAGCAGCTGAAGAGGTGGTTGGTGGTGTGGTCATTATGCCGCACTCGGATAGAGAGGGCTATTGGCAGCACCAATGCGGGCAAGGTATGAGTTGAGCTGCGATGAGTAGCCAGAGCGGAGCTGGGAAAGGGTGCTTCTGGCCGCTCCGGGGAGGAATAGCTTGCTGGATGAGACGGAGGGGGCAGGGGTCAGCAGCACCTTGTTAGGAGCTGCTGAGGCCAGGTAGGAGGAGACAGCGGAGCTGTGCAGGGAGCTGAGGGCAAAAGGGGAAAGAGTCAGGGGGAAGGGAAACCTCCTCCAGCAGATGAGAGACCAAAGGAAGGAAGTGGGTCTGAAGCATGTGCTTCATGGGACTGGGACCCGATGTCTGGGTGACGATAGGGTAGCTGTGATGGTGCGGTCGTAGGACACTGGGAAGGTACTGAGAGCAGAGCAGAGAAGTGTTCAGCCATGGGTAAGACCTCAGCTTTGCTGTGCAGATGGGAAGCAGGGGCCATTTGAAGCAATCTGGTGGCTATGCGGAGGGCTGAGTTCTGAATAGTTTGCATCTTAGAGATTGACAAAGGAGAGGCATTGGGGAACCATACTGGGGCAGTGTAGGTAAGAGCCTTGAAAGTCACCAAGAGGGTTTCCTTCTGTTGGCTCCTGCTGGTTCCGGCAAGAGACTTGAGGATGATGAGGCGTGGGCGGGCTCTCTGACATATTGCAGTGATGTGTGGTGAGAAGGTGAAATGGGGTCAAAAGTGACCCCGATGATCTTTGAGGTCTGACAAAATAAAAGGTTGGACCTCTCCCAGCTGACATGAGGGTCTGTGTGTGATTGATGGGTGTCAGAGGTGAAGAGGGTGGCATGGGATTTGGGAATAGATACCAATAACCCCTTCTGAGTCCGACAAGCCCATGCCACCACATCGGAAGCGTGGGAGGAGAGGACTGCAGACGCATTGGTGATCTGAACGGCCCCCGCAGTGGCAGTGAAATCATCCACATAGGTGATTAAAGGGGTGGGAAAGGGGTGACTGGGAGAAGTCTAAAACATAGGAATTGAAGAGGATATGCAAGATGATGGATCCATGTGTTACTCCAGCATGGACTGGCCATGGAGAGGAGATGCAGCTGTTGTAGGAGCACCTGGCTGACCTGTCTCTGATGCAGCAGATCAGCCAGCGGGTGATATTGGCATGGTAGGGAGTGGTGGCGGTGTGAGAGATGAGCTGAGCATGGGGCATGGTGTCAAAAGCTTTGCTAAAATCTATTGCCATTGGTATTGTCCTGGTTGGTGGGCAAGGCTGGTTGGAACCTATAACTATGGCCTGGGTTAGAGGAAGTAGGGCAGATGTTGTGGAGTGGAGGGAATGGAAACCATGCTGGGAGTCCATCATCATTAAGGGATTGGAGGAGCAGATGCTCCAGCACCTTCACAGACAGGCACAGGAGAGAAATGGGCTGGTATGAGGAGCTGATGGACAGGTGTTTGCCTGGCTTTGGAAGGGCAATGATTGAAGCCGACTTCCAGATGGCAGGGATGTCAGCCTTGGCGAGGGACAGATTGAAAAGTTGGGTGAGGCACTGGATGCCTCTGGGACCCAGATGAGGGAGGTAGAGGATAGTGAGGGAGTCCGGGCCAGTGGCAGTAAAGGTACCCGAGCTCCAGTCCATTGTGCTGGAATAAATCCCAGCATTAGCATTACTATTAGTTTTAATATTTTTTAGTATCCACGTACACGGACAGGCGCGTTCCGGGTGACTTAGAAATTTTGGCGGTTAGAGAAGCGTTGATCCCTGTTGCCAAATAAACAACGATGTAACACATAGACAAAGCAAGATTAGTAAGTGATTTTATTGTGGGTAATTTTGTTCATGTTGTAGAAGTGTACTCATAGCAACTGTCTGCAATACAACTCTGTGAAATCGTTTCTATCAAACATTAATTTGATAGAATTCCCCTGGCCACTGGCCAGTAGCTTAACCTGTCCTATGCAGTATTACTTAGCATATGCGACCTGTATTTTATAAGAATTCTGGTGTTCATGACTCTCAGATAACATGAATATGAGTTCTGATACTTTCTGATGAGTTCTGTCACTTTCTGATAACTGTGCATCATTTTCATGTGTAATTTTGCCTGATTTATCAGTGATATGAGCAGGGATGATCGAGCATTGTTTTCTGTTTCATGATTTTCTATCTCATGATGCACAACCTGAAAACTATGTTCTGTGTCATTGAATCCGGTTAAACTCGTAAATGATCTTGATATTGTCAATTATTAGCACTTTTGCCCCATTTATAATGTGTGTTTGTTTTTTCTGAGACTGATTTTCTAGCTTACTGCAATATCAAAGTGATTGTGCGAATTAATCCAATTGTCTATGATTTATGAATTAATTACTATTTTAAATTCACTTGTGAAGCTGTGTAATGTAACCAGGCAGTTGAACAGAATTTTTCCTTGACAAAATATTTCCTGTTGCAGCTTAGATGGAAATTCTGAATATTCCTAAGCGTCTTGAATTGCTCAATCATTGCCGACTAATGTTTCATAGGAATTACGGTACTAATTTTAAGTTCTGCCTTTTTATGGTACTCTTTTGCAGAGCACGTCATGTGAAGATCGACTGAAAAGAAGTACTACAGTAAGATTCAAAAATTCTGTGTTTCATTCTCCGCAAACCATCTGCGGCCTCTGGCATGAGGCCGTGTCATCCATACCGCCTGACTGGTCTGATCCGGAGTGAACACGGGGGGTGTGTCGGAGAGGGGATTGCAATTGATGCCTCTGTAGGTAGACCTGCAGGAAATGTCACGCTGGTAGTGGGGAACCAGCATGAATTGGCGGCAGAAGGACAAGGCTATCCTGGCTATGATATGGTCTGCGGTGACACGAGTTAGTTCCTGCAGTCTGTACGAGACTCATTTTTAATCCAGAACATCACCAAGCCAACCCATTTTAGGGGTAAACAGACCCCAAATATTCTAGATCTTGTGTTTACTAGTGAAGAATCAATGATAGATGAGCTTCGCCATGAGGCTCTGTTGGGCAAAAGCCACCACCAATCATTGCTTTTCAATATTAAGTGTTGTGCAGAAAAGACACTTTGGAAATGTGAACATTTGAACTTTGCAAAAGGCGACTATGATAAACTCCGTGAAACAGTGAATGCGGCAAATATTTCGGACTGTATTAAGGACATGAATGTGGCTGATTCATGGTCGTTTCACAAAGGCACGGTTATGTCTGCAGTTGATCCCTATGTACCCAAGATTACGCTTGGAAGAGTAAAAAAATCCCAGTGGATGACCAGTGCAGTTAAGACTCAGCTAAAGACCAAGAAAGAAGCCTACAAGCGTTATTTACGAACTTGCAGCGAGTCTGATTATAACCTGTATGCCATGGTCAGGAAGATGTGCCAGGTGCGCAGAAATTTATTTTGTCATTTTAATGACCTGCGCGGTGCGCCGTACTATGCTGGTAAAATAATGCGCCGTGCGCAGTACTTTAGAAAGCTAAAATAGTTCTACTATTTTAGTCGACAATATACGCAAGTATATTGACTACGCGAGTCGAACTGACAATAATAAAATGTAAGACATGTCCGGGTTACGTCTGACTCTTCCGCTTGTCCGCCTTGTCGGATACAGAACGTATGGTAATCGTAAACTGCGGCTATTATACATACGAAATGTAAACAGATGGTGTTCAGTGTTGCCATATGACTTTGGAGAAAATTTCTTCTAAAATAAAGTTCTAGATTTCTCATTCACCAAATTTCCGTATCAAGAAAAATCATATATTATTGAAAGATAACTAAAGGCATACTGTACTGAGTAATGTGAGTATTACGTCTGTTCCTCCACAAACTGCTCGTGCGCGGCAGCGCGACGTAGAATTGATGGCCGGGATTGCGCGAACAAGTGCGCAAAGAGAATCAATTTTCATTACATTGCGCCAACTGTGCACAGCAATAGCTTAAAAAAAGTGAAAATGCGCGGGAAAATTCACCGAAAACATACATCATCCTGAGTGTGGCCTGTATGCTAGAGCTCGAAATCAAGCTAAAAAAGTTTTTCGCACTGCAGTGAAAAACTTCGAAAAAAATATTGCTAAAAGTGCCAAAAAGAATCCGAAAGCCTTCTTTTTGTATGCTAGTTCGAAGTGTAAGTCAAAGAACGGTATATCTGATTTGAAAGTAGACCATGAAAGATTTCCTCTAATGAGGGCAAGGCTAACGTTCTTAATCAGTTCTTCAGCAGTGTGTTCACAGATGAGGACTTCAACAGTATTCCAGATATTGAGGAGCGCCCAGTTGGCTCAAAGTTAACATGTTTTGAAATGCACGAAGAAGAGGTTCTCGAGCGCCTGGTAGCTCAAAATCCCAACAAGTCATGTGGACCTGACGGCTTCCATCCCAGATTGCTCAAAGAATTAGCATCCGTTCTGGCCGGCCCATTGACAGTATTCTTTCAAAAAACCTTGAACAACCGACATGTGGAACAGCCTCCCCGATGATATCGTTGGCGCTCCAAGTATGAACGCGTTCAAGAACAGACTAGATAAAGCTATGGAAAAATATATGTTCAGATTTGAAATGCCTAGCTCCTTATCGAACCAGGTGGAAGTCTAGTAGCTACTTCAAACTATCGCCAGTTATGAAAAGATCCGGTCAAATGACACGAGTTTAGATCTATGAACAAGGCACAAAAAGGAAAAGAATTGGCGACAGGCCACATCAGGCTTACACTTCAGCGCCGACATCACTATGTTTATGTTTTATGTTTATGAGTGTCATTGAAGGAAATGGGTTGGTTAGGAGCTTGTCAAGTTGTCTGGTTGACTTGCCAGAGTAGGGAGAGTAGGATAAACCAAAATTTGGATGGATTTCACTGCAGTTTGGATGACTGGACCTTATTGATCCAGGTTGTGCAGGAGTGTGTGGTGATGGCTGCTGAGTCATGAGATGTTGTTGTTGAGGTCCCAAAAGCTGGGGTGGTTGGGACTTGGGGTTCAAGGCACGGTCCGCACGGAAGCCACGGATCCTATCACGTTCTTGAAAGAGAGGAATGGCTGATGGTGGACCGTGGAAGGTTGGGAATGAAATCCCTTCTACAACTGTGAGGGATATGTCTAAAGCTCCTAATACTTAAAGCGAAATAATGTGTTGGGCTGGACCGGCTGGTTACTGAGACTGACGGATGCCTTAATATGCAGTTGATTGGTGGAATGGTGGTCATCCTGGTCATGAATATATCGGAAATATGCTAGGCCTAGCGCCTAGGCGTTCCTTTCAGGGCTGATTGGTGCACAATTTTGGTGGTGCATCACTACAGTACTGACTACTGACTACTGACTAACTTAATAGCTACTCAACTTTTTAAACTTAATCATTATTCATTACAAACAAAGGGCCTGGAAAATTGTTGAAAATGAAAAATATCAATCAAACAAGAGACAATTAAAGTACTGATACCTGGCCGCAAGCCACCAGACAGATCACATCCATTGAATTACTTCTTCTTCTGCCGGTAGTTGTTGTTTAATGGGAGCTTTAGAGACACGTCCATGTAGCCCTAACCCCCATGAAAGGAAGTTGCTGCATGTGCATGCCGCATGGACAGCAAACCTGTTGAAGAGAACACTCAGAACACGGCATGGCAGAGCCGTGCAACATGGCAAAGCCCTGCAACACGGCAGAGCCGCGCAAGTCGCAACACAGCAGAGCCAACAGCAACAGGACATGGCAGAGCCAAGCTGGTAGTATTTTGTACCATCACAATCATATGATTATTTTCATAAAGATAGAAATTTCGAATAAGATAATACACATACACACACACATACATAAATACATATCCTCACGGCAGGCTCTACTCAAAGTCAAACATGCCCTACATCTCGCCTCATACAAGAATCACAGTGCACAAACAGAAGGTCCAGCCTGCGCTGCTCAACCTGGAGCTTCTTGGGCCAGAATTAGCCAATTAACTAAGTTTAAATCTGGGAAACATAAAATAAAAAAGAGTCTCATATGGGCTGGGCTCTGATGGAGAAAAGGTACCCATAACTTATAGTCAGGAGGAAGGTGGGAGAGATGTTTTTTATGTACACGATCAAGACCAGGGGATGTATTTTTAAGATAAGTCAGGCATGTTTCTAATTCATCACCCACGTTGGATTATTGCTGCAGTGCAAGAAACGTAAATCCATGCTGGCAACGTAAATCCATAGCTCACCCTTACTGCATAGTAACCCCCTGAACTATATGCCATGTGTTCAGTCAATTTCGATCTCAATTAACACTGAGTTCCGTAGTGCGTAGACACCCCTGGACTGCATTCCATGTGTTCAGTCGCTTGCAACCTAAATCCATAACTAGCCCATAGTGCATAGTTCCCCTGAATTGCATATGATATGTTCAGTCACTATCAATCTCAGTCCAAATCAAGCTTCCAGTGCGCAGTCTCCCCTGGATTGCAATCCATGTGTGCCGTTGCTAGCAACCTAATTCCATGACTAGCGCGTACTGCATAGTAATCCCTCAACTGCATGTATGTGTTCAGTCACTTTCAACCTCAATTGACATCATGCTCCGTTGTATGTAGTTACATCTGAACGGCATCCCTTGTATTCAGTCACTAGCGATCTAAATCGGTAACTAGTCTGTACTGAAACACGTCGACTACAACCCCTTGCAGCACGTATGGGGTTCAATCTCCTGTTTAGAGAGGCAAGTTAAGTTCTTTACTTTCTTAAGAGTAACGTTAAGTTCTTCACTATGATAAATATTATTTCAAATTCTTTACTTCCTTAGAAATAATGTTATGCTTTTCAGTTTCGTAAATATAATGTCAAGTTCTTTTACTTTTTCCAAATATTACTTTTCAAAAATATACTCTCTAGTTACTTGTGAATAATGTTAAGTTCTTTACTCTCTTATATATAATGTTAAGATCTTTACTTTCTGAAATACAATGTCATGTTCTCAACTTTCTTAAATATAATGTTAAGTACACTACTTTTTCAATATATTTATATTCCTGAAGGAGGTTCGGCTCATGAACTACTGCACAGCTTTTAGTGTACAGCCTCATGTGCATAACCTCCTATGTTCAGCCTCTTGTGTACAGCTTTTAGTCTATAGCCTCACGTGTACCACTTTTTATGTTAAGCCTCTTGCGTACAGTACAACTTCTTGTGTACAACCTCTTGTGTACCAGGTCTCGTTTTCAACCTCTGGTTTACAACCTCTTGTGTACAACCTCTCGTGTCCCACCTCTCGTGTAGATTGAACCTCTTGTGTACAACCTCTTGTGTACTCCTCTAGTGTACAACCTATCGTGTACAGCATCTGGTGTAAGAGTTCCAGGTTTACCGTACTGTATGTTTCCCTGGTGTACACATTTGCTCAGGCATTTTTCACTCGAAAAAATGTTATGAAATGAAGTAGATTGGTATTTCTTATGTTTCCGATTAGAGAAAAATTGCAAAATAATGTTGTAGATGTGCATTCAGTTAGTCAATTTTTCGAAGTTCCGTTCAACTCGCTAAAGCATATTGACCTCATTTCCTTGAGAAGTCATCAATGGCCGTTCAACATCAATCAAATATCACACGAAGCCAAATTGGGGGGATCGATCCCCCAATTTGGCTTTGTGTGATATTTTTATGGGGTTATCTTAAATAATTTTTTTCCAGTAATGTCCAAGGACCCTATCTCATTTGAAGAACAACATGCGCCAAGTTATCGCCAACATACTTGTCAAAATGTTTCAGATAAATGAACGGAAGTACAAAAATCTAATGCATTGACAATGGAGATCATCATTTGTCCGATACCATCTTTAAAACTAAGAGATACAAAAATTCAGGTAATGTTTTTTTAATGAACCTTGTATGGCAAATTTCATTAAAATTGGCTATTATTCTATTATTTATTTTTTATCGAGCTATCAAATCGGAAAGTTTCCGTGAACCTCTGTATCACATAAACCCAGAGTCACTATTCACGAATAGTTTCCCCTGGACTGCGTTTCATGTGTTTAGTCATTAGCAATTTGATACACACGTTCACCTTGTGCGTGTAGTTGCACCTAGATAGAACTCCATCTGTTCAGTCGCTGGCAAGCTAAATCCATTACTAGGCCTTACTGTATAGTTACCCCTGAAATGCATGCGATGAGCTCAGCCATTTTCAACATTAATCCACACCGAGCTCCGTAGTGCGTAGTTACCCCTGGACTGTTTTGCATGTGTTTAGTCGTTAGCAACCTAAATCCAAAGCTAGCCCGTAGTGCATAGTTACCCCTGAAATGCATGCCACGTGTTCAGTCATTATCAACCTTAGTTCATACCAAGGTCCGTAGTGCGTAGTTACCCCTGGACTGCATTCCATGTGTTCAGTCGCTAGCAACCTAAATCCAAAGCTAGCCGGTAGTGCATAGTTAGCCCTGAACTACATGCCAAGTTTTCAGTAATTATCAACATCATTCCATATTGAACTCCGTACTGCGTAGTTATACCTGGACTGCATTCAATGTGTTCAGTCGCTAACAACCTAAATACATAATTAGACTGGACTGCATAGTTACCCCTGAACTGCATTATTTAATCATTTACTATCAGCCTCGAGTCACACCATGCTTCGTTGTGCATAGTTACTTCTGAACTGCATTCCATGCGTTCAGTCACTAGCAATCTAAATTGACAACTAGTCCGTACTGAAGAAGGTTGACTCCCACCCCCTGAAAGACATAGATGCCTACCTAAAGCAGAGGCGAGTGAAGTTCTATATTTTCTTGGGAGTAATGTTAAATTCTTTTCTTTCTACATTTCCTTTCCATTCCTTAATTTCTTAAATATAATGTCAAGTTCTTTAATTTCTTATGATTAATGTTAAGTTGTTTACCATCATAAATATTATGTAAAGTTCCTTACTTTCTTATATATAAAGCTAAGTTTATCAGTTTCTAAAGAATAACGGTAAGTTCTCTACTTTCTTACATATGATATTAAGTTCGCTACTTTTTTCGATATATTCTTACTCCTGAAGGAGGTCCGGCTCATGAACCACTGCACAGGTCTATCGATCGATACACAGAGAAATGTATGATAACTTGCCCAAATAACCTTGCACTTTTGCCCATGATGGGTGATTGTGACTCAATTTGACCAAACAATATGTTCTGTAAGTGCTACTTCCGCTCTCTAATCAAGCTGTTGGTAAGAAAGTGGTTCACTGTAAGAACAATGCATGTATTGTTTCTGAGTGTATATTAATTTCTTAAACTAATATTTGTATATTAATTTCTGAGTGTAGGTGTCACGTGGATAATCCGTAGGACGTTAATGATGAAATTTGCTCACCCATTGATTATCGTTTATAATACAGCGTCTTGTGTACATCCTCTTGTGTACAAGCTCTCGTGTACAGCTTCTAGTGGACAGCCTCTTGTATACAAAATCCTATGTTCAGCCTCTGGTGTACAACCTCTTGTGTACAACCTCTCGTGTACAAGCTCTCGTGTACAAGCTCTTGTGTACAAGCTCTCGTGTACAACATCTCGTGTACAACCTCTCGTGCACAACCTCTCGTGTACAACCTCTCGTGTACAACCTCTCGTGTACATTCTCTTGTGTACAGCCTCTTGTGTACAACCTCTCATGTACAACCTCTTGTGTACAACCTCTCGTGTACAACCTCTTGGGTACAACCTCTTGGGTACAACCTCTCGTGTACAACCTCTTGTGCACAAGCTCTCGTGTACAACCTCTCGTGTAGAGCCTCTTGTGTACAACCTAATGATTATTAAAATTATTATTCAAAATATTCTCAAACTTATTATCAAAATTATTATTAAAATATTCTTAATAATATTATTGAAATAATTCCAATAGTAAATTTAACACTAATTACAATAGTAACTCAACAATTATTTCACTAAAAATTTCACTAATAATTTAAACGCTACTTGCAATAATAATGCTAACATTAGGCTAATTTCAATAGTACTTTTATTAATAAATTCAATAAGAATTTTAATAATAATTGGAAAAATAATCTCATCATTAATTTGAATAATAATTTCAATATTAATTTTAAAAATATTTTGAATAATAACTTCAATAATACTTTGAATAAGGTTTCATTGATATTTTTATACTATATGATATCGCCTCATCTATTAATGTGAACTGTAAGCTTTTTGCCAACGATGCCGTGTTCTATGTCTCGAGAAACTCGTACGGTGACGCGTACGATAATATATAATATATCAGTGCTGTCATTGAATCTGTCAAGATGGCTACTTGCAAACATGCTAGTGGCGCATACAGACAAGACCAAGTTGATGCTTTTTACTCCAAAATTATTTTTCATTTTTACTTGACATCACCTTTAATGGGACAATATTACAATGTGTCGATGAATTCAGGTATCTTGGTTTAATCCTAGGCAACAAGATCTCATTCAATAAACACATTAACCAAGTCTTTTGAGGGCTGAGTAAAGTCCACGGAGTTTTCCGTGCTTTATGAAATGTTTTAACTTTCTCTTCATTAAAAACGCTTGTCTATGTATTGTCCTTATCAAAACTATGAAGCACTTTATAGTAATCTGGGGGGGTGGACATTTCAATACAAAACACGGGTCATCACATTACTTAATAAATCGTTGCGTTCTATGCTTAGGGTTAGGGATGATGATGATACTATTCCCTTGGCATGCACTAGCCAAATACAGTGGGGGGAAATAAATATTCGTACACTTGAAAAATTGTATTTTAATGTATGTAAGTACACAAACTTAACAGGAAAAGTGATTTAAATTATGTATAGAGATGCATAGTATTAAAAAATACTATCAAAAGAAATTAAATCTCAATGCAACAAAAAACAATGCAACATGTTCACTTTTCGGGTGAAAAAAGTATCTCTATACATAATTTAAATCACTTTTCCTGTTAAGTTTGTGTATTTACATACATTAAAATACGATTTTTCAAGTGTACGAATATTTATTTCCCCCCACTGTATATAGGCAGTGGAAAATTTTAAAACTTGACATGTTCAGATTTTAACTTTGAAAATTCATGAATATAGATAACACTTTACCATGATGAACATTTTTAAATCTGCTTTCGCCTCTCTTGTTCCCCAACATTCCCACAACACCATGGGCGTTCGATTTAACTTCCCACCGGTTCGTTTTGAAATAGAAAGAAGCGGTACCGTTTTTAATTGTGTCAAATATTTTAACAAATAGACAGATGAATTCAAACAAGATTGCTCCAGAACGTCTTTAAAAATAAAATTGCGTGATTTTATCCTTAACCAGTATTAATTTAATTTCGATTATCACCCAAGTTTCAAGCATTTTGGCAAGATAAGCTCATGGCTTCAATTAATGCAATGTCAGCAACTCTCGCGAGCTGAACTCTTTGCCCTGGCGCACAATCTATAGCGCTTCTAGTTCTGAATCTGCCCTACAGTTAAAACAGATAATATTGTTATAGTTTATTCTACTGATAGAGATTATCTCTGCGATCTGAAAACAGATGCACATGCACATTTTTTAATACAGGCAGTAGGCACAGGTGCAGGTCAGCAGGCTCGCATACAAGTAAATTGACAAAAATTCGATACAAATGTTCATGTTTTCTGGACGTCTCAGAACATTCTCAGTCTTTTTTTTTTCTTTAATTGGAATTTATGGGAGCCTCTGAAGACTGGTTCAATGCAGCCCCATGTCAGAACAGTTGAAGGAACTTAACTGAATTATGTTTTCTTGTACAAAATTGGGTGTATTGAAAAAAAAATAACTCAAGATTTCTCAATGGCTGAAGGGTTCCAGAACATGGTGCAATTACATATCAATTTTAAATTACCTTGGTAATTTGAGTTTTGGGAACGCCGAACTTAAATTAGAGGAGTGGCGGCTTGCTGTTCGCAGCCCCCGTGCGCACGGCAGACAACCTCCCACCATAGTGGCAAACCAGAGCTTTTTTAGAATCAGTTCATTTTTAATTTCATCATTTACTCAAGATTTAAGCCAATTTCTTATGTATGATAATGCTGGTATCCAGGATACTTTATTGGTCTACTTATAGGACTCAAAAATGAACTTGAGGGAGAGTCTAAAAAACTCTCTGCTTTGCCACTATGCCTCCCACGCTGACAGTCTAGATAACACTGCCTGGCTCACAGCAGTCGTCGTGCAAGCGGTTTTTCAATACAAAATAGTCTTAGAGTGCTAACACAGTAGTAACCACTCACCTGGGGACACTAACCACTACCTGGGGACACTAACCACTCACCTGGGGGCACTAACCACGAACCCGGGGGTACTAACCACACATGGAGGCATCTTAAAATTTTTGTAACGAAATTTGGCAACTTCAGGGGAGCACAAAAATAACGAATTCGGCAACTTCAGGGGAGCACAAAAATAACGAATTTGGCAACTTCAGGGGAGCAGAACTTCAGGAGTTAAACTTCACTTTAGCTGGTCGTACCATGGCATCCGCCGGCTCAACGCCTCGGAGCGGGACAGTACGGCATTTTCGAAGTTCGAGAAAGATACTAGATAGTTCTAGAAAGGTTGACGTAGCAGCCGGCCGAAGCCGGCTACTCTCACGGGAGCTTAGCACCAACATTCTCAGTCGAATAGTTCGATGGAAAAATACACTTCTCTGTGACCCGAATACATGGGTCCGGGTCCGGGTTTTAGTCACAAGGTCCGGGGTCAGGCGGACCTGACATAAAATTTTTCCAAGTAAATTGACAAAAATTAAATAAAATTGTTTTACGTTTTCTGGACGTTTCAAAACATTATCTATTGATTTTTTCGATCGAAAAATGCACTTTTCTGTGACCCTCGTGTACCGGTGCGACGAAATTTATCTACATATGAAAATTTTATATGTAAAATTTAAAGTTTTCTCAACGTTTCAGATGATTTGCAGCCTCTTCATTATTGCGAACCTGGTACAGCGGAACGATCGGGTCCGGGTTTTAGTCAGTACCCTCGTTGAGACACCCTGCCAAGGCTGTGCTGGGAACGCATTCTCTGGTATTCACACCAATGAATTTTCTTAATGGTAAAAATAATAACACAAAATTTAGGATGCATACACAATAATTTTTCAACTAGTAAGTATTGAAATTTTCAAATACACATTCATTCCAATAAAAACGTCTGTAAGGGCGGTATTCTCAAGCTGTACTCGAATTTTTTTCTATAATCTAAATTACATGTGAATGAGTCCTTAGCGTAAAACGAAACGTCATTTTCTTTTTCACGTTTAATTTCAAGGTTTCTCTCAACTGTGATATGATTCTGTCTGCCGCCATGTGACTGTGTGCCAAGTTCATCGAAAATGTGAACATTGATAATAATGAACTCGTTTCATCACACGTAGGTAGAAGGAAGTTAAAATGATAATTACAGTGAAATATGATGCTTGGAGTCACTATTTTGTTCAACAAAATGATGCTGATAATTTAAATCTAGCTTCGCATTAGAAGAGAGGCCTCTTGCATTGAGAGTTGTTCCACTAACGCATGACTAAACTGTTGAGAATTCACGTTATAATTAATTAGGTAATCACGATTGTACACAATTCACGAGTTTTCATGCAAGCTTGAGGATAACTCACCGCGTGAACGTGTCAGTTGCAAAATCAATTCAACGAGACGAGTAAATGATAATAGAAACTAATGATTGTGGAAATAAGTCATTATTATGCTTAGACTTCAACTGTAACATAAAATTTATTGAAGAAAGAGCAGACACCCCATACAAAGCTCGGATTTATTCACAGCACAACGGCCGTCAAAAGTAGCTCACTCTATCAGCTCCGAGCGATTAACATTACAATAACGTGTACTAATATAGACATGGCTTATGCTTAAGGATGGAAGATCAGTTGATTACATACAAGAAATTTATAGCAACTAACTATTAATAAACTTTGAAGGAATAATCTGGACAACTACAATGCTCTAGCTTTCCTAAGCTCAATTTGAAGAACTCTGCATTAACACAGCGTGGCAGGGCCCGATTAAGCGGCAGAAACTCTTTCCAGTCTCACCATACAGGTGTAATATCTCACAGATTTAATAACAATCAAAATCTTACATACGTTATTGTTTAAACTGGTACGGTATTTTGAAATTAGGTTACAGTACTCCAAGGTTTTTGACATTGATGTAATCGCCAGTAATGCTACAGAAGATAAAATGAAATATGTACTGAAGAAGATATCACTGAACCTACGGTGACTACCAAGAAAGATAGCATAGAACACATGACATGTCAATCAATGGCGACCAACTGCGCCATTTCTGCACAACGCAGGTTTCAAGAAATAATTATTTCAGTGTGCAGAACTGACCAATGTGAGGGAAATTGTTCATACAAAGAAATAATTCTTCAACAATTTGTATTGCAGCATTGATTCATAAAATTTATAATATATCGACCTTATGCTCGTTCCTTCATTGAAAAAAATATGTTAGCAAGGCAAAATAAAATGAAAGGAGAAAACGCAAAATGATTCAGTTCTAGTAAAAGCACAGACATAATCGTTTTCATTATATTAATACAGCTCAATATGTAGAACTTTCAGTGTTAAAAAATATTGAGCGCAAGCACAACCATGTTCTTAAATAATACAATAATGCGCAACAGCACCAATGGAGGGGACAAACTTTCATGGCAACCAGCGCAAGCAATGCCTAGGCTTTGGATTGACGAAAGGTGGCTGTCATGAGTACAAATGTGGAGTAGTCTGAAGCTAAATAGAAAGTAGTACAAAGCCTCCCAAAAATGGAAGACATTGAGTGAAAATAACGCAAATTTTGAATAGATATGTCCAAATGTTAATAGCTTGGGTCGTTCTGTGGTAAACCTGGACTGTCAGACGGAACCAATTGTAAAAAATGTCAATATTATTTTAATAACAAATTCGGTGTTTGAATCCAACTTATCCTGGAATGTGTATCCTCGGTTTACTTACTCTTACATTCCTATGAGCTAGTAAAGGCTGGAGTGGCTGGAAGCATGACAGTTGCTCATCTATTTATCTGAGCCACTTATATACGGCACCACCTCCAACTCTAACACCAAAGGCGGCACCACCTCTAACTCTTAACACCAGCTCGTGCGCAATGGCGTTATGGCACCAGCCATACTTGTCATACACAGGCGTCAGCATATACATTTAACTGTCGACAGCCTTATTACACTAAGACGTACGATCATATCGGCCATACTATTAAGTTTTTCCTACGCTACTTGCACAAACACTAGCAGTGCAACTTACTACTTTATCTCCGAAAAAAATACTCGCAGGTTAAAAACTCTATTTTAGGCAGTATCAGTTAGACTTTTCATATACTATTACAACTTGGGCTTCTATACTCAGAGGCATTTACGTAAGCTATGATAAACGATAACGCTAAATACATTTTGTAGAGCATACAAGAGACAACCAACTCTTATTTCGGTTCATAAACGAGCAATAGGTCATCGCCCTCAAGCTTCATGTCCTTGGCGACGAGCACCTTGGAGATGATGGCGTTGGCGGGGGCCTGCACCACCGTCTCCATCTTCATGGCGCTGAGCACGAGCAGCGGTTGTCCCTTGACCACCTCATCCCCCGCCTTCACCCGCACCTCCATCACCGTGCCAGGCATGGGGGCGCCCAGCTCACCCACCGCGCCAGGGTTTATCTTCGGGTGCACGTGGATCTCCTGCGCAGCATTTTTGTCAACTTGATTCATAAAATAAAATTATTTTACTGGTAAAACGCAGTTATTAGCGTTTAAAGTTTCACAGATTCAAGCATGTAACGCAAAGATTTGATTTTAAAAGTTGCCGTAAACATGTCTTAAAACGAAAATTGAAATCTTCAAAGAACCTCACAAAATATGAAATTTGCTGCCACTTGGAGAATGCCTAGTTGTGGGCAACTTCGATCCTAAAATCATAAATAACTTGTTAAGGATGTCCCGAGATCACCAGGAGAACCCGTTACCTTGGCCGCCTCCTGGTCTTTAATGAAGACGGACCGCAGTTGCCCGTTCAACTCGAAAAAGACTTCGCGTTCACCGCTCGCTGTGAGATCCTCAGCCATTGCCAGGGTTTTGATATGCAAAGTTTTGCCTTTTTCGATCACCACTTCAAACTCTTCGCCAACTTTTGGTCCAGTCAAGAATATGCGAGTGTCTAGCTTGTCAACAGGGCCATACTTTTCGCGGAACTGCAGGAATTCTTCCGTCACCTTGAATAAAGGAAAACGTTTTCATTAAATACATTAAATACATGGAGACATCATAACGTTTCCGTCCATCAACCGCATCAAATGGTCAATTATTTTGTAAGCACTTAATTTCATTAATTATTGAAATAATTTTCTTTCAGTTTTTACAAATAGACAATTTCATGTTCAACCTCTAGAAACACGTATTGAATGATGGCCTGGGATCACTTGACTTAAGACTAACGACTGGCGAGGACTAACGCGAGTGCACTTGAAGGAAGATGGAGCAGAATTATTAATGTACCGTTAGTGCTGGGCGACAGTTTTCTCGTTTCATGAACTAAACCGTAGTTTCATAAAGAAGCCAATATGCGGAAATGGCAATAAAATCTGATTTTGCACCCAGTACCTAAAAGCAAAAGCGTTAGGTGGGAACACTAAACGCTAATATGATTCGACTAGTGTATCAGTGCTGGCAAACTAAAACAGATTATAAACTAAAACAATACAAGGTATATTGGAGCTAAATATGAGGTCACCATCTTGGCTCAGTTGCTGATGGTCCAGAAGACGGACACAGTGGTTCGCACGCGACGCACCTGGGGGTACATGGAGTAGCTCGAGACGTCGTAGTCCGACACAGGGATCTTGAGTCTTTCTTGTAAGGATTCTTTAGCGGCGGTGAAATCGAACGGAGGCAAAGTTTCGCCAGGACGTCCCGTGACGGTCGGCAGACCTTTCAGGATCTAGCAAATAAATGGAAAAGTTTAATATGCACACGACAGCAAATTTCCCAGCGTATTGAATGATGAATTCTACACTAGAAATTCATTTCACTGTTATTAACAATCTCGATTGAAAATGACGAACATGAAAATATAAATTACGACTCGATCACAAAAAGAAGGTAAAAAAATCACTTTAATTAAGAAGCCATTTGCAAGTCACGAATCCAGATGGTTGAACACGAATTAAGTTAATTAGTGTTCACGCATGCATTGAACGCACCTTGGAGCGAAGAGGTTCAGGGAAGCCCTGGTATGGCTCCCCGATGTAGCCCTGCATGAACTCCACCACAGACTTGGGGAAGCTGAGCTCCTCAGCGCGCTCCAGCACCTCCTCAGCGCTAAGCTTGTTCTGCACCATAAACTGCGCGAAGTCGCCTACAACCTTCGACGAGGGCGTCACCTGCACAGCGGATAAGGGTGTCATATAATAATGCAATGCATAATAATATTATTAGGGAAAACACACGAAAAAAGCTATCCATGAGCACTAAAGCCTTAGCAAGCTAGTGCATTCCACTTGACCTGAGCATAGTCTGTCTAATTTAGGAAGATTGATGGCATACTTTAATATCATGATCAAAATTGTACTCATTTTTCGCAGTTACAATTGTAGATGAAAATCTTCGACCCTCAATGGAGTCTAGACAGTCTCAAGCTACAAGTCGAATATAAACTCAAGAATTTTGGGACGTTGTGGTTGTGCTTGACGGGAGGATGTGTCGCACCTTGATAAGGTCGCCCATGAGTTGGTTGGCTTCCTTGTAGGCAGCTTTGATCTCTTCGAACTGATCGCCGAGGCCAAGGGAATAAGCCTGCAACAAGAAGTTAGGTTTATTCGCCCCCGATACAGAGGAAAAAGCTAAATTCAACGTGACTAACGCACACGACACATCAAATTGACCGTCGTACACTCGCGTCCTCACGAGGAAATAGAATGAGAACTTGAGATTCAAATTCAAGAAGAAATTACGATTCTTCCAATCAACGACGTTATTTTCTGCTTGATATCGGTACTCAAAAATTCAAACTCGTATGCAATAATAGAAATATTAAACTGCAGGCTTAATTAACTGCATGAACCATAATAGGATTGCATTCTTGTAATATCCCTCCGATCATCTCGCTCGTCGTTACTTCATGCAGATAAATCCGTGCGTCGGACCAACATTATTTTCATGACGCTTTCCTTCTAAAGAGAAAGACCAGCAAACTACCATTGAATCAATTAATAGGAGACGGTTAAACCAGAAAGTAATCAATTCCCTATTTCAAAGCCCTTTTATAGGCCATAAAATGTGCCTCATCATTTGTCGCTTGCCTGGAATTGTAGATTGGTGTACTGTCCGCCAGGGATCTCATTCTGGTAGACGTCAGCGTTGCCGCTCTTCATGGTGACGCAGCACTCAAAGGGCGCGTAGAGTGTGCGCGTCTGTTCCCAGTACGCGCTGTATTGGCTGATGTCGCTCAGCTGCAGCCCCGTGTCCAAAGGGTCACCCATCAGACAGGCCACCAGGGCACCCATGGAAGGCTGGGAGGTCATGCCTGACATGCTGTCCACTGCCACGTCCACAGCATCGGCGCCTGACCGCGCGCACTCCAGCATAGACGCGACACCTGCAAGCAGACCCAGCGTGGCTTGTGTTAAGGTAAAATCGTTCGTTAAAAGAGAGCTTGGTATAAGGTATAAACTGTTCACACCAAAATAAAAGCTGAACATTAGGATTTGGTGAATTTAAAGTCGCAGTTTTGACCACGGATAAAACATTTATTCTTATAGTTTAAGAAGCGAGATGAGGAGATAACGATGCGAGTAGCAGCTACATCAAAGAACAAAACTTATGATAGCTAACGCAGTGCACGCAAGTTGAAATATGAAAAATATTATTCAGACTAGTAACCAACCTGCCCCTGAAGTGTCGTGAGTGTGCACGTGTATGGGCATCTGGGGGTAGCGCTCACGCAGTGCGCCGATCAGGATCTGGGCAGCTCGTGGCTTCAGCAAACCTGCCATGTCCTGCACAACAGCGGCCAATTATTTACGAAGGTATCCTCAGCAGAGCATACAAATCAGGTATAAACGATCAGGTAGATTCGTATTATTTCTCTAGACGCTTAAACGTTAGTAGTATTGTTTGAACTGCGAGCTTGGATCATAATAATGGAGGGTCAATTCTATTTCTTCAGTGTGTTGACTAGTAAGGCATTTTTTTAAACATCGGACATCATGTTATTGAACTGAGTGTAGTGTTAAGACATTTTGCGACTTTCATTTTGTAATAAGATTATGATTTACCTTTACCTTGGCAACACCGGTAGGAAATTAACGTCGCGCACAGAATTTTCTCGTTAGTCATTATTGTTCGGCTGATCCCCGCTGCAGATACGCACGTTGCCAAGGGTATTATTCTTTACACTATTTTTCCATCTTAATACTTATATTCAAAGCCCACCTACTTGTTAATTTGCCCTGCAGTAAAATCTGAGTTCCAGTCTCTTTCATTTCCATTCTTGTTTTACTGTGTGGGTAATGACTGGCACTTACCCCACATGAGAACGATTGAAACCTCATTCAAAGAGATTTACACATATTATGAATGCTAGTCAGTTCACTCCATGCATGCACAAATGGGATGCGAGTTAATCCACCCACTGCCACTGTACGCATATACTTTGAAGTGAAAATCATTGATGTGTCCACTGCGGAGCGGAGGACCATTGCTCGGCCAATCGGTCAAAGGTCAGCGGTGAGTACAAAAAGCAGAGCTGGAAAATGGCTCGCATAGCTAACTGGACACGGACATTTTCTCATTAGAAAAATACTCATCACGCAACCAGCAGAATACACGTCGAAGCCGTCCAGCAGCATTCACTGAAAACATTCGGTAATAGAAGGACGAGAAGAAGTGCATGGTCAGGTGTACCTTGATACACAGCACACGGTACCTTGATACACAGCACACGGTACCTTGATACAGAGCACACGGTACCTTGATACACAGCACACGGTACCTTGATACACAGCACACGGTACCTTGATACACAGCACACGGTACCTTGATACAGAGCACATGAGCTCCAGCCTTGACGAGCTGCTCGGCCAGGTCGAGGTAGTACTGTAATGTGTACTTCTTCCTGCTGGGGTCCGACACGTCGCCCGAGTAGCTGATGGCCGCCTCCACCACCCCGCCTGCTCAGTTAAGGAGATTAACGAGTCTATTGATGTTCCAGTGACCGTTTCAGCTCAATTTCAATGCGGGAATATTTTTTGAGGTTAAAAAATCACGTTTCCAATATGATACTCCACAAATTTTCAGAATTTAAACACAAATAAATTGAACTAACCAGCGTTGCCAGCAGCATCCATGCCAAGAATGAGGTTGGGCAGATAGTTCAGAGAATCGAACACCCTGAAGATGTCCATGCCTGCCTGCACTGAGAGCTCGCAAAATCTGCAGGAATCCATAATTAGTCTCATTAATAAATTCTGACCTTTCTTTAAAACAAAATTGAAGTAACGAATAAAATTTGTCGTAAATAATGTGATTTGTAAAGAAGGTTTAATACCTAAAATTACATGTAACGGCCGTCAGTACTGACTTGTGAACAGAGTTGTCAGGGTAGCTGGTATAACCGACGCCGTTAGCGCCACGCAAGAGCATCTGGAAGGGGATGTTGGGGATGGCTCTCCTCATGTCCTCAAGTCGCTCCCAGGGACACTCGTGTAGGAAGCGCAGCGCCACGTCGAACGTCGCGCCGCCCCAGTTCTCCAGCGCGAACAGCGAGCTGAAGCGGTGAGACACGAACGGCGATATCTGCACGCATGCCGGCCGTTAATGAGGCAAGTTTATGGTTATTAGAGTCAAGTAGGCATTAGTTAATGAGGCAGGCTAATGGTTATTAGAGTTAAGTGGGCATTAGTTAATGAGGCAAGCTAATGGTTATTAGAGTTAATAAAATACTTAAAAAAAACTTCTTAAAAAACCACGCTTTTCTTGTGGACTAAAAAGAAAAAAATTAATTATGGCTTGCCCCAAAAAAACGTGTTTCGGGCAGATTTATGATTGAAGCGAAAATCACACAACACACGAATTTTGGAAATTTGATGGTGAACGTACAGCCCGACCCACGTTTTTTTGGGGCAAGCCATAATTAATTTTTTTCTTTTTAGTCCACAAGAAAAGCGTGGTTTTTTAAGAAGTTTTTTTTAAGTATTTTATTTTCTCCTTTTTAGTCCGTTGCTACACATGAAAAACGTTGTTGCGAGCCAATTTACTTGCCTTGACGTGCGTATCGATGATACGCAGCGTAAGCGCCTGCTCGTCATACTATATATATACTATTTATACATACTTTACTCAATTAAGCTAATTTAGGTCTCTAAATGCTAGTTTATATGATTGTATCTGAAATTGTTAGGCGAAAATAGCCTACATGCCGAATTTCAGATCTCTAGAACAATCAGAAGTGGGCTAATTTTCGTTGTCAATTTTAACAACAAACAAACAAACAAACAAACGCGAAGCTAAGCTAAGAAAAACGTGTTAAAAAGGTAAGTTGCACGGCGCATACTCTCGAGTAGAATAACCATAATAAAGATTGTTTTATATTTTTATGAATAATCTGGAGACCAATCAACAGCCTGACTTGTTGAAATTCAACAGCCGGTTATTCAAATTTGAAGGCAGATATTTATGTTAGATCTGTCACCCCATTGAGAGAACTCATACTGATTTAACGCAGGAAGATTCCATCCAATAATCTGAGTTATTGAGGAAAAGCTTCACCTTGAGGAGGTCGTGCGTGCGGACCCTGGTGGCGAGGAGGCTCTGGTGGGCGTCCCTGAAGGTGGTGTCCATGAGCAGCAGCTTCTTGGTCTGCCGCACGGCGCGCGCGAAGCCCTCAGGACCCTCGCGCTTCAGCACGGTCCTCAGACCCTCGGGTGGATCTGTCGCTGCATACAAATAATTCATCAGTAATAAACTACCCTGTATCCTGCAGGATATCAAATTATTACACATCCTAATTGCGAATCATCCGAATGATCCAACAGATTATCCAGGCTTCAGACCCTCGGTAGGATCTGTCGCTGCATGCAAACGATTCCTAAGCAAGAGTCTACGCCGTTTCCTGCAGGATATTGCACAATTCAAGATTTCCTCATTCTAGAGGACCAACAGTCAGAAGGATTGAATAGTTTATGGAAGCAGTGAGTTGCTCCACTAACAGCGAGTTGGATTATAGATAGCAAATAATTGGCATAATCAGAGAATTGAGGGCTATTCATATTGATTCGTTATTCAAAGAGTTTCTATCAGTAGAAAATTACCCGAGCACACAAGGTTAAAAATATATAAATGATATGATTAGCAGGCAGTGATGATGTAGCTAATGTGTTAGGAGGTCGGTAATTCATTTATAAATCTGAAACGACACAACTGGCAATATTAATACTTTCAGTTGCTGTGTTTTCTTTGACATGCATTAAGATTAAAATATAAATCTCAGCAAAATAAATGATCACAAGCAGAAAATGTCACATCCCTCAAGCAGCGACATATTTTTGACCAGAAAAACAAATGAAGTTACAAGGATGCACTTCACCGCGGTCAAGCCATCACAACACAGGGATTATTATCCTAGTATATTTAGTACTTGAACGCAACCTCGTGCATCCGGAGTAAGCCTAATTAATCCCATAAAGCGTACTTAAATCAACATGCGTTTCTCAACGCGCGTATTAAGCGTACTTAAGTCAACACGCGTTTCTCAACGCGCGTTTTAAGCGTACTTAAATCAACATGCGTTTCTCAACGCGCGTATTAAGCGTACCTAAGTCAACACGCGTTTCTCAACGCGCGTTTTAAGCGTACTTAAATCAACACGCGTTTCTCAACGCGCGTATTAAGCGTACTTAAGTCCACGTGTCGTTTCTCTGGACGTGACAACCGCTGAAACTCTTCTGTTCCCCAGTGACTGAAGGCTTTTAAAGCATAACTACAATTTATGTGAACCAGAGAGCAGAGCGATTTGTATTCATGTTGAATTTACGAGGACATAGTGAAGTGCTGGTCAGTTGGACAACGAACAAATATTAGCTGTGAGAAGGAAGCGGGTAGCATAAATGAGAAAAGCGAATTCTGAATTGCGTTTAGATTAAAACTAATTAATTTCAAAACATTCGATGAGGCTTGAAAATACGTGACAACGTATAAAATTAATGAATCCATAGCTAGCGACATTGCTGAACGTTGTGCGTCATCCAATAATTCTTGGGACTCGAATTATCAAGATCAATAAGAATTGTTCATATGATTGTTATAAAATATAAATTATTGTAAGAAAAATTGTAATAGGAATAGTTCATGTGCAACTAAAAAGTGGCAGGAAGTAGGAAGAAAACTGACCTTTAAAAGCTTTTCTCGAGCTAGACGCTGATATAGAACACAGTATAATTAATTCACTTCACAAAATGCATCAAAACGATCCTCTTTCTTCACAACTAACCATCACGTGGATGTTATCGATGTTTAACAAATTTCCCGACTTAAATAATTAAAGTTCAACGAAAGCTGAAATATTCAAATCATTACAGAGGGCAATTCGCACCGCAGGGCATACGTAAAAAAGAGAAAGTCACAACAAACGTAGAATCTAAACATAAAAAATCAGCGCGCATTCCGTCAGAAAATAAGAACCGACAAACACTTCACAAACATCGTGATACAAACACCACATTAACAGAGTATACGGGTAGAATGCAGTTCATCGTTTTTACACATGTTGTTATTGATGAAAACATTCAAGACTGAAGGCATGGATGAAATAATGGCTATTGATCTTACCGATGGGGGTGGCAGGGACGGACGGCTTGGCATCCGAAGGCTTGAGGTCGGTGGCCAGGGGCGTGAGGGAGCCGTTCACCAGCACGTGTCCCAGGTAGTTCAGCAGTTTCTGAACACGCAGCAAAATTGCATGGTGACCAAACACTGCAACGTAACTTGTGCTTACAGTATTATTTCCTGATCAAGTTCAGAACAGTAGAAATGTAGGACATTCAAAGCTCAATGCATGCAATATATGGTCAATATATTTGGTGAATATCCAATTTAAGAACATGCGCCTGAATTGCATTCCCCGAGTTATAAACACCGTGAATGATATTGATAAACGAATTCCTAAATAACCGTTCTCTTAATCTTAGTAGATGTAATGATAGTCAATTTTTCAAAGCTCGGTAACGCTGTTATCAAATCAATTTCTCTAGAAATTAGGGTAGCGCTACTCTTATATCAAATAACATGAACTTTGATGCATTAAACATTTGTTTAACGTGTAGGTAGAACATGTTTTTTGTTGGCTGGGGTTCATATACGGACCATCGAAATACCACAAACAAACTCAACATGGAAGCAATGGAGAACTGAATTAGAGAGCCGACCTGCGCTCTGTTCTTGGTGGGTTTGAACTGGAAGAGCTGGGGATGCTCGTCGATGAAGGTCGTGTCGATGGTTCCGTTCAGGAACTTCTGATTCTCCAACACGTTCAGCAGGAAGGGAATGTTCGTCTGAACAATATTAAAAGGCGTCAAACATTCACAATTGGCACGAAATTCGAGTTGAATCCTCCTGTTGTCTTCAGTTTTGGTATGCATCCAATGTCCTCGGGGCAAATGGTCAGAAATGTGGGTCGTTTTGACTGGAAGACTACGGGAGGATTAACTAATAAAACAACGAGTTCAGTATCAACCTACGACCGTAATCGATTGTAAAAATCCAATGGTTCTCAAGGCGAATTTGACTACAGGGTAATTTCACTAGTTATCAGATATATAAACGAAATTTGAAATATAAATAAACAAGTATTCGAAATATAAAGGAAGCAAGCAGGAAATTCTGTGACCTTGACACCGCGGATGCGGAACTCCCGTAGACTTCTGTTCATTTTAGCGGCGGAGGCGGCGAGGTCGGGCGCCCTGGAGATGACTTTGACGAGCAGCGAGTCGTAGTATGGCGAGATGATGGCGCCTGCGAACGCCGAGGCGCCGTCCAGCCTGATGCCCATGCCCTCACCGCTGCGGAACACCTGCCCAGGGCGGCTCACACTCGGGCTATGTTCGCAGAAATCTTCTTAGGATTGAATATGATACAAAGGCTACGTTAATGTTTAGGAGTTAATGAACTGATAAAGCGGAGGTATTTAATTCTCTCCATTTCTTATTCTACACGCTTTCTGGCGCACATTAGGATGTCCGACAGACAAATTTAGTCAGGCAATTTATCTATGACAAATAAATTACAAGATAATTGATCGCAAGATCAGGTATTAAGACGGAGAAATTTGTGTCTAGCACAGGAAAGATCGAGGAGCCCACGTGGCAGGCCAGTACCTCGAGACGGCCGGTGTCGGGCTGGAAATTCTTGGCGGGGTCTTCGGTGGTGACGCGGCACTGGATGGCGCAGCCCTGGGCGTGGATTTTGTCCTGGGTCATCCCCAGCTCAGGCAGGGTCATGCCCTCCGCTATGTGGATTTGTGACTGCACCAGATCGATACTGCGCATAAAGACCGTTCAGACCTATTAGATTCTAATAAATAATTGAGTCTAGAATTTGTGTCAAGCTTAATCAAGTGCCGCGTTTACATTTTAAACTGAATGAACTCATCTAAGAAAAACCTGTATCAAAAATAGGTAGAACTTATACTTAAAAACTTAGCCTTTGTGGCTTATTTGATTAGATGATGCTACCAGGAAACACACTCTTTCTCTCGATTAAAGATGTATTCCAAACAAGAAATTTGCCCATGTATAAACAGCACAACATAGAAATTATTTTCTTTTAAATATAAACATAAGTGATAAGCGCTGACCCCGTAATTTCCTCGGTGACGGTGTGCTCGACCTGCAGGCGGGCGTTGACTTCAATGAAGTAATAATGGCCGTCGCTGTCGAGTAGGAACTCCACGGTGCCGGCGTTAGCGTAGCCCACGTGAGCTGCGAGCTTCACTGCGTCAGCCGCCATCGCCGCACGAACCTGCGCACGTTATTATGATGATGGCAGCATGAACCTGCGCATGTTATTATGATGATGGCAGCATGAACCTGCGCACGTTATTATGATGATGGCAGCATGAACCTGCGCATGTTATTATGATGATGGCAGCATGAACCTGCGCATGTCATGATAATGATGGCAGCATGAACCTGCGCACGTGATGTCATGATAGCAGCATGGACCTGAAACGCGTGATGACATGATAATTGTAGCAGCATGAACCTGGGCACATGATGTGATGATAGCATCATGAACGTAAAGCACATGATGGGATAATAATGATGGCACGGCCCTGGCTACACACCAAAATACAAGATGGCACGGCCCCGGCTACACACTAAAATACAAGCATTTCATGGAAGCAATTCACTAAGCGATTTATCTCGATGACCTCTTCATCACGATATTCGACATCAGCACAATTGCTGTCATCGCAAATAGCTTTTTATAAACCATAAGAAAAAGGAGACGCCAACATTTGCACCCTGCTGACCTTAGGGTCGAGGTTGGGAGCAGGGGCGACCTCGACGAGCTTCTGATGGCGGCGCTGCACGGAGCAGTCGCGCTCGTACAGATGCACGACGTTGCCCGCGTGGTCGCCGAGGATCTGCAGCTCGATGTGGCGCGGGTTCTCGATGAACTTCTCGATGAACATCGACCCGTCACCGAACGCGGCCTTCGCTTCTGATGACGCACGTGTGAAGTTCTCCTTTACTTCCTGTGAGAGGGAGAATGGAAAGAAAGGGATATTTTTACTGTCGATATAAAACTTGTTTACGTTAGGCTACCTCAACCAAGATCCAGCTTTAACTTTACCAGTATTTTACAGTTATTGCTAGGATATATTCTCTTGTACTGACGCCGTTGTTACAGAAACGAAGCAAATAAAGATGCCCTCAAAGGGACTCACATCAAGGTTCCTGACGACCCTCATGCCCCGACCGCCTCCTCCGAACGCGGCCTTCAGCATCACCGGGAGGCCGTACTTGACGCAGAAGGCGTGGGCGTCGTCAGCGTTCGTGACGGGACGGTCAGTGCCCGGCACCACCTGCGCTCAAGCCCGCCATCAAATTAACAACCAGCGAGTTCGTCAAAGCATAATATATTCAGAAACCAGTACTTTTTTGTGATGATTCTAGCGAAATTAGGTATTACTGCCTAACAGAAAAAATCAATCACCCCAGCTCATTCATAACATTTTGCAGAGATTTCGTAAAGTCAATTAACATAAAAGCTAATAGATTTTCTTCTACTACATGAACTGACTTTGACGCCTGCGGAGATGGCGGCTTGTCTGGCGGCCACTTTGTCGCCCATGCGCCTGACGACTTCGGGCGAGGGGCCCACGAAGCGAATGTCGTTCTTAATGCAAGCCTCGGCGAAGTCTGAGCGCTCCGACAAGAAGCCGTAGCCAGGGTGGATGGCATCCACGTGGTTTTCCTACGACAAAATCAGTTACCATCGAAGAAAAATAAGGGATGCTCGAAAATAATACGAATTATTCTGTCAAGTGAAGATGTCAAAACCAACGCGCGAGAGATCTCGAGTTTGTGAGAAAATGTACCTCATGAACGCTATATTAAGTAAATACACAAGAATCGATGTAAAGTCTACACCAGTGGATTCTTGCACAGACAATTTTTCCAAACTTTTATCAAAATTCAGAGTACATAATTCACAACATGATGCATTTCTTCTCCTGACATCACGGCACGCGCCAGTTCCTGACACAGTACGGAATGCGTCTAGCAGAACTCACCTTAGCCACCCTGATGATCTCGTCGATGTCGAGGTAAGCCTGCACGGGGGGCAAGCCTTCCCCGATGAGGAAAGACGCGTCCGCTTTCTGTCTGTGCATGTGCATCTTGTCCTGTTGACTATACACAGCAACGGACCGGATGCCGAGCTCGGTGCACGCACGGAAAACGCGGATAGCAATCTCCCCTGCAAAAATGTTGAATCTAATCAGTGGCAGGAGCCACGGTCAGATACAGGACTTCTTCATTTATACCAAGTCTGGTTTTCAAAATTTTAAACTCGTTCGAAACGCGCCTAATAGCTCTGTAAAACATTTCTTATTTACAATTATATTTGAGACATCAAGTTAAAGTAAACGCTAAGAATTAATGAACACCATTTTTAATTTATATAGACCATCACAGAGTAGCAATAACCATACTGAACATCGAAGGAAAGATTTCAACGTCGCCAAGAGAACTGACGACATGAGCGGACGCCGCACATATGTCTAAATATTCTTGGCCCACGCAAGACAAACAAACTGCTCATCGTTGTCAGATGTGCGAACTTTGACAGCATATCACGTGATATGCTGATACAACTCGTGAAGGATGAAGACCAGGAAAACTATCTCAGAATATTTCTCCAGTTACGAGCGGGGGGGGGGGGTGTTTCAGTGTGTGCATTTATGGATTGGGTACTAGAGTTACTTTTCAAACAGAAATGGCATACATACCAATAGACGAATTTTTTAGCAGGTAAACTCGACAGAAAGGCGTTCATTACGAAATACTTGAAAAGGAGTCAAGTCCTAAATAACACTGTGTATGTACCGTATAAGTATATATACATACATAACGTGCGATTGATGACAGGAGAATTCGTTGGTTTATATTATCAGGGAGTGGAACTTTTCTTCAGATGACGGTAGATAAAAAGGCAAGTTTCAGGACATACATACATAATTATACGTATTTACATATACAGCCGGCACCCGAGGAATGAAGTGCACGAACTGCGAAATTCTGCCATTCCAAGTTTAGAGGGTCATTTGAACACTTATTCGATGCAACATGGGTCCCCAATGAGATTCTCGCTTTTTAAGTACGAAATCCATACCTCGAGTGGTGACTATGTGGTAATCTAAGTGCTAGTTCATTTCCTAAGTAAACATGTAGAGCACATACCTCGGTTGGCGACGAGCAAGCTCTTGATGGGCCGGTACTCGGCAGTGCGCGGCTTGGCGCTGCGGTGCCGGCGAGAAGCTGCCTGCAGCCGCAGGCCGGGACAGGCCAGGCCGCCTCGGCCGGCCAACAGTAGGCGCTGCAGGATCATGCCGCCGATGCTCTCACTGAGACACTAGTCGTGTATTGTTCTATTATCTAATTATTACTTACTTCTGAAATGCAATGCACAACGAATTTATCATAGCTAAAAATTCTAAGTAAATAGGATAGTACATTCTTGATGCCCATTATTTCGTAAGCTGCCTCGAAAAGGTATACCCAAAGCTCACCAGTTCTAGAATGTTAAAACTACCAATCGCACTCTAAAAATAATCTATATTTATTAGTTATATACGTAAAAATTCATCGTGCAGACAGAAAATTACGATTTCAGGCACAAAACTAATTTAATATCATTAAAAAAAATTTGCAATCTTGTATGATCGCAAAATTTTCAACTGATCACAGGTATAAGGTAAGAAACTTATCGCCCACTCGCTAAGAAATTAACTTACCAGCTCTACACCACACATGATTTCGTACTTCGGGCAATCGACTATGAAGGAACTAGTAGAAGAAGAAGCCCAATACTATCAAACGTTCATCTACCGAATCTAAGAACTTTACGAGGCACGATCACGCTTACTTCTTAATGCATTTGGCGTCATGACCATACTTGGCCTTAAATGAAAGGCTGTGCATGACCTTAGCACGTCGAACGCTTTGGCTATACAAACTGCAGTCCATGCGAGACGTACAGTATTAGAAGGTCAGGCGTATATATTAAGCAGTGTTTAGGCTTAGCATGTCATTTTAAGGACCATAGCAAAGCATTAACACTCGTCTTTTACTCTATCACAAAAACAGAGTCACGTAGCGAGCAGCAACCCTGTAATTTAGGCTGAGCGTAAAAAAAGGCTAAACTTAAGACACGTGTATATGGCTGTAGCGCTGTCTTGCATCTGCGCTGCGTTGCTAGGTAGGGAGTAAGAATACAAAATGAGCGTCGTGTGAGGTGGCAGTAGTATTTGAATGCATACACACGCGCAATTTCTCGGTTGAAGTAAATTTGAAAAGTTTTCTTTTCCATATGCATCAGAAAATTCACAGTTTGCTTTGGCAAAATTTGGCTACAAAAATTACCCATTATAAATTAATATGGAAAAGTCGAAATATTACATAGTATTTATTTAAATTTAAAACTTTCTTATCGCCCCTCGACATTAAAATAGAATAACGACCAAAAATTGTTGAAATTATGAACCAGATATTTTAGGCATCATACACCACAACAGTGCCAGCAGCACGGCGCACCACACTGCTACCATACCAGCCGATCGATGGTAGTTGGGACCGTCGGCTCGACTTAGCCTTTCGCTCGGGCGATGCCCTACATAATTGCGACTACAATGAGAGCCTACGCGTGTTAGAGATTAAAAACAGCTGCATTTGACGGACTTTAACTTCCATTTAACTGACTTTCAACAACTCGTTTGGTACAATTTTTCGATAGACATCTTCATCATGTTAAAATGGTAGCGAATAATAAAAAATTGTCTACTTTGCTACTGCAGCCGCAGACTTAAATAGTAACTGGCGTGCGTTCTTTAAATTTAGGTACCCATTAGTAACTACCAAACTTTTCCAATTTAGGTAACTACAAAAACACGTACACTGACAAGAAACACGTCTATAGGGCTGAGCATGTTGAGCGAAACTCAACGGATGACTTCTCAGCCTTACAACCTTCTGTCGTACGGCGTTACGGAGGTAAGTGTAGCGTTACGGAGGTAAGTGCAGCGTTACGGAGGTAAGTGTAGCGTTACTGAGGTAAGTGTAGCGTTACGGAGGTAAGTGCAGCGTTACGGAGGTAAGTGCAGCGTTACGGAGGTAAGTGCAGCGTTACGGAGGTAAGTGTAGCGTTACGGAGGTAAGTGTAGCGTTACGGAGGTAAGTGTAGCGTTACGGAGGCACGTGTAGAGTTACGGAGGCAAGTGTAGCGTTACGGAGGCAAGTGTAGCGTTACGGAGATAAGTGTAGCGTTACTGAGGCACGTGTAGAGTTACGGAGGTAAGTGTAGCGTTACGAGTGTTAGCCAATAACATTCATAGAGGGCAACGAGAGACTGACTGCCTTTTTGGTCCTACGAGTAGACTAGTTAAAGTATTAGGAATACCAGCATTATCATCTATACCTACATGTTGAATAAAATTTGCTTTTAATTAGGGAATACAAAATTAATTAGTTAGCAATTAAAAATGTTCTAGTTTGCCACTATATCGAGCATGATTCAAGTAATGACAAAACAAGTATAAGAGACGAAACAGGCTACTTATTCTAACCTAATTGCTATTTATCCTAACATACATACATACTGATGCTGAAGAACTATTATTCATTGTTATCACAAATAATAGTCAGTTCCGTATCATTTGCTTTATTTCCCTATTGAAGATGCGTGCCAGGACCGAGTGCGCATCGAAATAGTAATAGGACTGACGGACAAACCAGTTTGGTTTCAGACCGGCCGTAGGCCTCTTCTGGTTACCCACAGGCTTACCGGAGCGTTTAATTGCGGGCACTTCTGTCCTGATACGAACAAAAGGCTCTCACATTGAAGCCATGCCCTCTTGTTCGGCGATTAGTTAGCTTCCTTTATTTGATCAATGGTGCCTCTTTGTGTGTTGCGGGTACAAAAGTTGTCATGTCATTGATGAGCTTGCTTTCTCAGGAAGTTCATTAACAATTAATGCACGCTCGCCACTAGCATTTTCTGGGAACGGGGTTAGCCACTACCAACGCGCACACGGCGATGCCGAAGTCATACCGCCGTACGTGAGACTGCAACGCTTCGTCGATCCACTTCGTAAAGGATATCAGAAGATAATTGTGTATATTTCATGCACCGCAATGAATTTAATTCTTACAAGAATACTATACATTTGCATCGTTTTGGTCCCTATGGTGTAAAAAGTATCACGTCTTGAAGCTCGTGACATAGTTATTCCCCAATTTGAACAAGCCAACAAGGTGGAGTTGCGGCACCGATGGGGTCCATAATTTGGCTCAACTTCAACAAAGATAAAAAATTGCAGTTATTTTAGGACTTTTTATTCCATTGATAGCAAAGACATTTTCTATATCATTTCAACGTTTTACGACTTTTAAAGGAAGGATCAACGACGTTAAAGAAAAAACTCGAAAATACTTATTTTTAAACAGAATGTCTATGATTGACTATCTTGCGGGCGTCATTCTTCATGAGATAAATATTAATTATGTCTAGTGTATTGTAATTAATAATGATAACTGCACCAAAAGCTATTTCTGAACGGATAATATTTCAGGATAATCATTACGAAAAATGGCTGAAGGCCAAATGTACCTATTGACGTTCGGTTCTCATTTTAAAAAGGTAAGATTTCATTTGCATTTAAAGAAATGTAAAAACAATTTGTACCATTAAAATAAAATATACTTAATATTCAGCATAATATTCATTTCTAAGAATCCAGATTCCGTAATAAAGAAGAAAATGGACTGCATTGGATAATTGGTGTTTTTCCAGCAACAAGGAATTCGTCGAAACGTCAGAAATATCTTCTAAATATCGATGGAAAAGAACAAATTATAATACTTAGAATTAATAATCTATGTTAAATTTGGGCTGAAAGGTGGACTAAAAGTCTTAAACAAAATGAGACGTGCACGTCTTCATATAGTTTGCGTTGTGTTACGAAGCCGTGCCGGGAGACAACAGGCTATTTAAAGTTCCGATACTGGTTAGTGATACAGAGCTACAGTTAACAAAGTACTGCGAAATGTTCGTTGAGCTCCTCATGTATGACAAGAACAAAATACAAGTCAACTACGCCAGTCCCATTTAAATGACTAATACGATGTTGATATCTAAAATGATTGTTTACAGTTTTTGCGTACGTTCTACACTTCCAAGTTTTCTAACATGCTGTACAAAAGTTGGTTTGTAGATAGACGATCATACTTCGAAAATAATTAATAACAGATCCACAGAAACAAAACAGCTGTCTGATAAATTATATTTAAAATCATAATGTAACAAAGCTAATGCTAATTCATGAATCATAACGTTTAAAAAGGACACGAAAAAAATGACACAACAGTCCTCGAACTACCTTACCGCACACTCGCCATTGATTCACTGACACTCTGACAGTCTGACACAGTGTTGCCAGGTTTTTTCTCGGCGAGAATACCAGATTGCCTAGCTCAAAATACCTGAAATATACCAGAAATTCTATTGCTCAAAAACATACGTCCAAATTTAATGAAATTATTCGTCAGAAATGTTGGTTATAAAAGGAAAATAAAATTATCTTATGTACTTCGGCTAGGTCTTATGTACTTCGCCCATATCTAGCTTGACGATAATTAGCCAAATTGAACAAGCTATATTTTTTCCCTTTGTTTGGAATATTTTGACACTTTTCTTTTAATGTGTTTGATTAAATTGTAATTTTTCCTTTTTTTATCAGTGTGGCAATTCTACCCCTTCGCTCAACATAAGCAAGCCACGGAAACAGGTCATCTTCCTTTCGCTTATTTTCGAACATGCTTGCATATTGCATTTATCTAACATTTCGGGTTTGATCACTTGTTGCGGCTGAGCAGATAGCTTTTGGTCCGTATAACGGACTGCAGAACCTTAGTTGAAATTTTATTTCGTTGCTTGTTTTTCACATAGGTGACTTGTGAAAACATTGGCTCCACGAATGCATTGGAGACTGGCAAAAGTAGACAATTTATGCAGTAGGCAGCCAGTTCTATGAATGGATGATGATTTTCAAGATCAGTGAAATATTGAATGGCACTCCAAAAAGTTATAAGTGGCACACTAGAATTAAAAACCACCAAACAAAAATGGTGGAGCTTGCGTCGCGGAGATCGGTGCGACACTCGTCCTAGGCCATATCATCACTCATCAGTAATCAATCAATGACCATCACTCCCGCGCTTATATTGCACTAAGCACTTTTGTTAAATGTTAACAATTAGATTGGAATTATTTCATCATGCGGTAAACTTGCGGGTCCAAAAATGGCGGGAAAGCTCTATAGTCACGCTGCTATAAAGGTAATCTATATATAATCGATGCCTATACGCTGGACGTTAGGAGGTAGGTCAACTTAATGCAGTAAATTTGCAATAAGCCAGAAAATACCAGATTTAGGAAATTATACCAATATACCAGATCCAAAATAAACATACCAGACACCTTCTGAAAATACCAGATTTGTGAAATTTGGTATAGAAATATACCATCTGGCAACGCTGGACTCTGACACCGCACTTGACGCTGCAGCTACCTAGCCTGCTTGCTGCTATGCTGGCCGGAGCGCAATTATTTGGGGTGCCAGACGCACGCACTGCTCAGTCGGCCTTGAAAACAAGTTGCTTCCGACAAACTTTTTTCTGATTTATGTTGAAATTTTCACAGAAAAGTGTATTACGTTGTACTCTTCCTGTTTGTGTGTTACTTTTTAATATTTCTATATATTCGACACTCCTAAAATGTGCAAATCATACTATTCTATTATGAGATTATCAGCAAAATTTACAAATTTCAAGAATGTGGGCGTAAATAACTGTGAAAAATATATTTCAAACCACCCAAGATTATTATTATTTAAATGCGTGATTCTGGGATCCAATAGAATAACACGCTATTGGCAAAGGACGGTCTCACAGTCCTCGTAAACAGGTTTTAATGTCGCCATACAAACTGTAGGGAAGAACGATGCACAAGAAAAACGCCAACAGCACTGAGAAAAACTGCGACGTTGACGATATTTTACACATACTTAGGGCAGGGATCTATAGCAAAAATTCTGCTATAAGGATGACAATTTCTAAACTAGCCGGTGGCTCTGGACATGGTTGAAGTACTAGTTTAAACACGGCTCCGGGGCAGTAATTCCTGCAATTTCAAAGTCCTGCTATCCCAAATTCCGTCATTCTCGAAATCCTATAAATAATAATAAAGCTAATGCAATATACGTAAAAAATATAACTCAGTACTCACTGCAGTGAGTGACAGAGAGCGCATTTTTTCGTCGACGAAAACGTGGTCACGGACGGTCAGACAGACACGTCTCGGGCATGGCGAGCACAATAGTCAATTTTTTCCATGAGAAAATGTGCTAAAAAGACCCCTTCAAATCCACATTTTACAGCGACAATAAGACTCCCAATCCATTCTCGAGTCAGAATATGAAAAAAATTTGTGCTACATCTAATTAATGAGACGTGTCGCAAAGTTGAATTTCAATCCAATCCTCTTTTCTCGGCAGGTAGGAAATTTCAAGTAGGCAATATTCCGAAGCGATCCACAATACGGCCCGTCAATCCCTACGTTTTAGCGATGTTAGGTTTCAAACGCACCAACTTTGACAAATACATCCAAGGTTTAATATATCAGCTAGATGATCAAGATACATCGAATTCAAACAACGGATTTAGCCACAGTGAGAGCCAACACAGCTCATTAGCTCACAAATATTACACTAATCTTTCTTTACGTTATAACCTCTCCTGTGATACAAATTATTTCGGGATAGATGACTCAGTTGCCGGAGTGCTACAAACGAGAGTGCATTCTCTGCTCGGACTCGATAATTTGATCAATGAGGTAATTTCACCGCAAGATTACGGTCAAGATTGTTCGCTATGTAAGGAGAAAAGTTCTGAATGAATGTATGGGAAGATAGTGTTTCGTTATACAATTTAGAGCGAGAAATTGGACGAGTATGACTTGAACAGCTACAATATATGCAGTTCGTATCGTGGCGATAAATTATATGAAGAAATTCACACGAATAACAAACTGAGTCACCATACTAATTTTCTCCTTATTCGTTTTAATCACAATGCAATTCGGTCTCAAAGCAGGGAAAGATGAACGCACAGGAAGGGAAATAAAACGCATGATAATAATAGGAAAAAACTCCTGATAAAATTAGCCAATTCATTATTACTACTTATATCTATGGACGGAATGGCGTTACCAATGTTACTCGGACCCGCTACAATGTAGCATCAGTGGGGGCCCTTTGGACGGACTGTTTCGAGATCACAAGTTGTCTGTACGTTTCGACGCAAGATCTTTGTGTTGACAGAAATGATAGAATGAATGAGTGAAATGTAGCTGATAATAGTACATTTCTATACAGTAGCACACTAAACACGATGATTAAAAGAATTTACGCTGAAGCTCTTATGGTGTATACAGAAGCCAAGCTCAAGCGTGCGTCTCCGGTACATATTAGAAACTCGTGAAGGAATACAGAATAACGCAAAAGAAACCTTGAATGTCAACTACACAATCAAGGGGAATGTGAATTAACAAGATTAATGAGATAGCATAATAGTTCACTACGTGAAATTAATAAGTACAATATCATGTGCTAATGCAGCACCACATTATCACCTCAGATTCTGCTTCCGTGATCACATTTTCATGAAAAAATTTTGCTCAGACACAAACATCTAATCGTAACAAAATTTTAACAGACAAATGAATTTTGTTAATAATAATGGCAAAAGAATTTATCTTAAAATAATCGTATAGAAACACAAAACTTATGTTTTAACCATTCAAACTAAACAATGAATCTAAAAGCCACTAGGCGCCTCTAATCAAAGCTCCTTTCTTTTGAAATGAAAGAAATGCAAGTGTAATTTGAAAAGCTTAAATTTTATTAAAAATTGAATTGTTATTACTTAGACTGCAATACAATTAACGTAATTTTATAACTCCAAAGTCAAGGATTGAAATCAGAGAAGCTTTGTAAAAATTTGTAAGAAATCAAAACAGAAAATTAATATTTTGAACGAGACGGGGTTTATCCTCCACCAAGCCAGTAAATTTGTCACCATTGTCAATTATAATCAAATTTAGAAGACTCTAGTAAGTCTACAATATAAAATAAAAAGCAGCCCACTGCAAAACTCGCATTCTGAAATTTTGCAGCACTATTCCAGAAGTAATACGAAGGGTAAGTTTGATCAAATATACGAAGTTATCTGAAAATAACTCGAGTGACTGCCAGAACGATGACATGTTGAAAAGAAAACTTCACCAAAGGGGCTGCTAAGCTCGTTGTTTAAGTGAAACTGACCTTAACTTCATCAGATGAGATTCTAGTGTACAAACGATACTACTAACAGATATTATAAAAAAGAAGCTGGAGATTACAAAGAAGGTAAATAGCAATAAACCTAATTAACTTCAGATAAAATCTAAGAACTTCAAAATTAAAGATAATATTTTAATCAGTGAATGCCAGTAGACTCGTCCAATAATTCCAGATTAATTACAGCAACGCAAGAGCGGAGACCACTCCTGCTTACAGGTATTCATTCTATCACCCTAAATTTTAATTAAATTAAACTTCGGCAGATAAAAAATGAGCAATTTGAGTAAATTCAAGTTTTAGGGAATGAAAAAGTCCAAAACATCCATTCCTAGCAATTCATAGCTGCCAGCTATGAAGACTCCGAACCTCTCTGAGCTTTTCAAGTCTAATTATTTACATTGAAAGTTCAATGCAAATGCCAAGATAATGAATGCCCAGATGTTAACTTGAAAAATGTGTGTAAAAACAATTCATACATTTTCAAGATTCCAAATATGTATGAATGTCACAATGAATTTGGGCGTGAAGCAGAAAAATGAAATACAGCCACTCATGACACTAGAAAAGCAATAGACGGAGGTCAAGAGCTAGGACTAACCAACCACATATCTTGACCAATGATTTTCGTCATTTGACGCGACACTCAATGTAGGTGCTAGATATAAAGGACGGAAGTAAGTTCAGTTGTCAGCACGAACGAGGAAGACAGGGAGAGGTCTAGTCGTAGATCTGGAGGATGTCAGCAGCGTTCATGTCCTTGATGACGTCGTAGTGAGCGCGAACACAGCGGTGCATGTAGATCTGTAGTACAAAACATTTATTATATTCTCAAAGCAAACTCGCATCTTGGCACCTAACTACAACAGTGTGTGCATTGCTCATATAGGTAGTGTAAACTAGGAAAAGGGAGTGGATGATCATTGGAGCTTTTTTGATGGTTGAGTATTTCTAGGCAGTTTAATGACCATCACTGGCTCGCTGACCTGTCAGTACCATTTTACAACACCCTGGACAAGCCAGACTCCTTTATCAAATAGAATTGGAGGAGTGGCTGAGTTGGCTATGAGCTGAGATGTTCAAAAGAACTTGTCCAGAGTGAGACTCAAACCCTTGTTGCTGGATGCAAGAGATAATGTCCTTGGCATACAGCGACCTAATGTGGCTCCACTCTAACAATGTAACAGTGGTAAGTTTGTAAGAGATAATAAATTGCATGATATAAAATAAAGTTTTGCTTGGAATACAACTACACAACAATAATGCAGAATGGATATATGAGACTGCAAAGAGACAAGTTGAAGTTGGTTTAAAACAGTACTTTGAAATGAGTAAATATACCTACGTGGCATATTTATGAACAGTGGACTTACATGCACAGCAGCAAAGATGAGCCAGATGAGACACCAGAGCACAGACAACAGCTGTGAGATGAGCAAAGATCATTGCAATGTTTAATTTCAATGTTTAAACCAATAACAATTTCTCATGTAAACCAATGCTGGATAAGTCTTGTTGGAACTGCTTCATTTCATGATCCCTAAGAACATTAAAAAAATCATCCACATTGGTTTGTATACTACGTAAATAAGCACTGATGTGTTTTTGAATGGACAGAGTCATACTTTGAGGGAATGGCTTTGGCTTTTCATTACCTGGTGTTGCAATTCTCTTGCCAATGACATTCTCTCAAACCCTCTGTCTTGTATCATTTCAGGTTAAAAATGTTTTATCTGATCACAAATTAATTAGCAGATTGATAACAGGACCACCATGGCTAGCTGTTCACATTAATGATTGATGAAATATGAACAATAGCTAATGGACAATGGTTGGTTATTGAATAGCAATATCAATGCCTTGTGTAACAAAATGCTTCAATTGTAATGCCTGATAACTTTTGTTATATGAACACATTCACTTTCCTGCATATTACATTTTACTGAGCACTAGGATTGTTAACAGCTGTGGATTGTTAAGGTTTATTAGCGTTTTTAATGACTTATTAGCTCATAGCATTTCAATGATTATCATTCCTGTGCCTTAAACATTCATTAACCAAAAAAATATGCGTTTAAAAATTACTTTTTAAACACAACACTTCCAAAGAATCCAGTGTCTCCAATCTTACAGATGTAAAATGAATTACTCATTTAATTTGCGAATATTAAAAAAAATAATTTTTCAATTTTTTTATTATATCAATTTTTTTAATATATAATTTTTTTTTCAAAATTATTTATTCTTTTAATTGATTCATGCATTGCCTCTGACTTCACGCAAGTGTGCAAAATTTCAGATCAATTAGACAGGTAAAAGTGTGTCAAATATCAGTTATAAGATTTGTAGCTGACAAAATTATTTTGTCAAATTTTTTCAATTTTTTAATATTGAAATTTTTTTTTAATTTTCAAAATCATTTATTGTGACATTTGATTCATGCATTGTCTCCAACTTTACACAAGTGTGCAAAATTTCAGATCGATAGGATAAGTAGAAGTGTGTTAAATATTGATTATAAGATTTGTAGCAGACAGACAGACAGACAGACAGACAAGAAGTGAAGTTATAGAGAAGTGTTGTAAAATAAGCTCCTACATAATGAATACCATTCCAAATAGAAATTACAACTTGTCCCCAACGTTTAGAGACCATTTTTACTTTTTTTCTCAAGTGATTTCCCTGATTTTCAGTCATTCTAGCCAGTGGTCTTCACTGGGCAGTTGACGAAGCCAATATATTGGCCTGGCTGCACCTATAGAGCTCACATTTTCAGAAATGCCTCTAACCAAACAAAATGTTGATGAAACAATATATGATAATTCAACTGAATTGAACGTAATATACTAAATATACAAAAGATGATAGTGTAAACAACAGATTTGAGAATTGAAAATTTACAGCATTATAAACTAAGCATAAACAAAACCAGAGACCAAAAATCATTTCAACAAATTCATGAGGTTTAGTTTTTCTTATAAATTATACTTACATTATGGTAGTATGATGCTTGGAGCCAGATGGCAAAGGCAATGATGGCCAAGATGTAAAGAAGGTTTTGAATAAGCCAAGGTAGCATGAGGCCACGATGGTAGTTGAGCACACCTCGGACCATGAGTATAGAGGACACGATGTACACCAGGTAGAAGAAGATCATGAAGCCTCCAGCACTCTTCATAGCTGCACATTTGAAAATGAGTCTAGGGACAAAGTAAAAGCTATTGACAAGAAAGAACTTATTTTAACACCATTACCTATTTGAAAAAATAAGCATTTAAACAAAATCTGGTTTATTACAATGATGAGTCAGATTCCCTTTCCTTCATTTTTGGCATCAATAAAACTTGAAATCTAACAGTTCAGAGATAAGATTCTAGACAGTTTTTTGAGGGGGAGTATGTGAAAAAAAATTGTGACTAATGTGTACCTATAAATCATGGAAACCTAGGAATCACTAGCTAAGATGGAAAAATATATATGGGTATAATCATTAATAAACAGGAAAAAATGAATCTCAATGAAGTGTAAACACTAAATTCTGGTTTCACAAGTTGAAAATTGTCATGTAAATTCAGTTTTTCAACTTCTAGAAAAATTGTCACCAGTATAACCCAAAATCATGCAAAGGGTAGCTAGTTTTGTCAAAAAGTATGGTATATAAAATAGAAGGTAAAATTTTGTCAAGATTTGCAGATATGTTTATTCTAGTCTCCCAATCTTGTCAAGATTGTGTATACAGAACTATTTAATTTTTGGAAATGAGAAACAAATGAAAATTTAAGACTTTAATAAAAATTAAACTTACTTGTATGAACATCAGTTTCAAAGAGGGGTAAAAAAAACTGTGAGGAGTCTCCACCATCCAAACAATAAGATACATAAGTTATTGAAAATATTGAAAAGAATGAGGTAGTTGCAGCACAAGCCAAACTCCCACTCTTAACATCATCATAGTAATACCATGGAGACCAGCAGCGTGTCATAGTCATTGTGAATGAAGTTTTAGTTAAAAAGCTGAAAAGAAAAATAATTGCATTATTAGAATCCAATAAATAAACAAATAACTTTCAAATTTGTCATGAACTGAAAAGAAGTACCGTAAAATGGGGTAACTTAGATCGGCGGGGTAACTTAGACCACTTTTCGTTTTTTTAACAAAAACCCCACAACTCAAAAACTATTTGACATAGAAAAATCTTGTCAATGGGCATTAAAGGCCTAATACTGAGGCTACATAACACAATAGAAAGATTTGAAAAGTTTGCATATCTAATAGGTTAAAAAATTAAAAATGTGACATTTGTCATTTGCATATGTAGCTAGAAGAGTTCTACTATAATGCACCAAAACCTGGAGTTATTTGGAGTGTTTTTACCAAAAATATAATTGATTTTACCACCCGGTCTAAGTTACCCCAAGAGCTGGGGTAACAAAGACCATCACTTATTTTGAAATTACATAAAGACTATGAGAGGCAGGAGACAGCAATTTATGGTGAGTGAAGCTAGAGTATAGACCTGTATTTTGCATGTTTCAATTCAAGTTTAATTTAGCTAGTAAGAAAATGGCATCATTTATAAAAAAAGTGGTCTAAGTTACCCCATTTTACGGTATACCAGTACGCAGTATATGTGAAAATTCTATGTTTATTCACTTTTCATGATTGTTCAAAAATAAACATTATATATATAGTCAGATGGGGTAAGACAGGACCGAAATCACTAACAAGCCCATAGCATCTATACCATGAATAATTAAAAAATTCTAAACCTATCACAAGGTGTATCTATGCAATGGGCTTCTAATCTACAACTCTGACATTTTGCATCTAACATAGCTTTCTATACAGATTTAAAAAAGTGAGCTGGTAATCTTACCCCATTGGGGTAAGAGGCTGGGGTAAGACAGGACCAACTGGTAATTCTTATGTTACAAGGTTTTAAATAAAAGTATAAATCTGATATTCAATATTATCCATCTAGAAACACATTATTTGATTAAACAACCACTTGTTACCGTTTTGTGTTGCGGGAAGTCAACTCTAATACAGCAATCCCTTGATTAGCACGGTTTTGAATACCGCGGTTCTGATTACCGCAGAAAAAAAATTTGCGACCTACCCTTAATCTACGCGGTGCCAGTTTTGATTAGCGCGACTTTTTTCACAACGCATCATTTTCCCGCCTCTAGCCAGAGGTGTAACAAAAGTGTTACTTTTTGCTTATTAGATCTTATGTTGTTACTTTTGTTATGACTTTTGGAAAAATTGGCCAAATGTTGTTACTTTATGAATTTCAGCCAATAATTCTTTAAATAAGGTCCCGTTCCGTAGGCACTCGTGCTGACTACAGAGTCAGTTTAACCACGCCTTGTCTCATTCATAACTCAAATGGAGACAGAAGAAAAAGAAACAGCTCCTAAAGATATTTCTAGTAAAAAACTTGCAGAATTACTCACTGCAATTGAAAAAACTAAAGAAATCATAAGAGAAAGAGACCCAAATGAAGAAAGAAGCATGAATGTTTGCCGTGGCCTGGATAGGCAAGTGAATTGCTATTGCAAAATTATGCAGGAGAGAAAGAAATCTAATACTACTGTGCATTGAAATTGGATTAGTTTTTCAGTAAAAAATAAATGTTAATTCATTCGCATTTCTTTTATTTATTTCCCCTATTATTTAGAAAAAAATATGATGAATTTTAGTGGAAAAAAAAATATTATGTAACTTTGCTATTTTTGAGGATTCATTATAATTATTCCCATATATTCTTAAGTTTGATTAGCGCGGTTTTGCATAACACGGTACAACTCGGGGATTTATTAACCGCGTTAATCAAGGGATTGCTGTATCAGTCACATTGGAGTTTTTGTCACGTCACAAGAAAACTTTGTTAAGCATAATAAAGGTGGGTTGACTTTGGTTCATTGTAGAGCACTGCTAAATGCGTCCTGTATATTCCATTACCTAGTGTCATTGTCGGAAAAATTTCTCACATTGGTAATAAAACCAATGGATAATAACTTGAGTGTCAGACATCATGAGTTTTCTTGCTAACTGCATTTGTGGTGCACTTCTTCAAACATAGCTCATGCCTTCTCACAGAGTTGTGATCATAATTATTTTTCATGTTTCACACAATGATTTTTCCCCCAGCCAATCTTGCACATAGTTCTGCAGGTCAATAATGGGAAGTGACATCCCTATTTTCTCCATCCCTTTGATGCAATTTAAAATAGTGCACTAAATTTCTCTAATTAAAAGAGCTAACAAGTTGAAGTTTGAGCCAAAGATAAAAATTTTGACCAAAATACTCCATGTACTGAC
>NW_025933269.1:73070-154241 GCF_000764305.2 Hyalella azteca
CATAGTGACAAACCAGAGATTTTTTAGAATCAGTTCATTTTTAATTTCCTCATTTACCCAAGATTTAAACCAATTTCTTATGTATGATGAAGCTGGTATCCAGGATACTTTACTGGTCTACTTATAGGACTCAAAAATGAACTTGAGGGAGTGTCTAAAAAACTCCCTGCTTTGCCACTATGGCTGCATTACACACTAAATTAGCACTAGTGCATAGTGGCAAAGCAGAGAGTTTTTTTAGACTCTCCCTCAAGTTCATTTTTGAGTTCTATAAGTAGACCAGTAAAGTATCCTGGATACCAGCATCATCATACATAAGAAATTGGTTTAAATCTTGGGTATATGAGGAAATTGAAAATGAACTGATTTTAAAAAGTCTCTGGTTTGTCACTATGCACTAGTGCGTTAACAATGTGTGCATTTGGGGCGGTCCGTTCTAGCTTTCTAACGCTGTTTGGATTCCAGTGGCAGTGACATTGCACGCGTTCTGATGGTAATTGGATTCTTGTGACTGGCGTTGCACACGTTCTAGCGATGATTGGATTCATTTGACTGTGACGTTGGACGCGTTCAAGCGTTGATTGGATCCTTGTTACTGTGATGATGTAAGCTCTGTTTTTTTTTCAATGAAACAGCTGTGGCAGCTTGCAGATAGTTGTCAGTGATGAAGATGGACTGAAAGTGGAAGTGTGCTGGACGTTCCAGATTTTTGGGTCCTGCTTTCCAATTTGCTATGTTTAGGTACCAGTTAATATATTACCCCTCTGGATTTCCACACTGCTGAGTGAGTACTCATATTAGAGTGGAAAATCTTTCTAAATGCCTAAAAGGTCAATACAATCTCAACCAATCCTTCTTATAGCTATAAGCTAGCTACCTAACGCTAACACATGTTATTTGTATAATGTAAGTAGGCTAATAGCCTATAACAAATAGTCAAATAGTTAAAGACTACTTAAAAGTTTAAGCCTTATAAGAATTACCTAGCTTAATTTGGACATTTTAAATGCACAACTTGCAAATGCTGACTATAATTACAATGACCAGTTAATAGAAAATTACTATCTCGATTTATATTTTATCCTGCAACAGTCGTATGCCTGTAAACTAAAGGCTGTAATAGATATTTTCGCTGGCTAATTGCAGTTATTGCACTTGCCCCGCCTGAATACGACAGCAATCGTTCACAACTCAAGTAGCCAACAGGTAAGCGTAGGACGGGAACAATAATATATATCGCGAAGCTCATGTTTGAAGAAATACTAACTAATTATGAATTATTATTCATAATAATTAGTTAGTATTTTGATCGTATAGTATAGTCACACAGAAGATATCAGAAGAAAATGGGATCGTTAGAATAATGAGTTTTGGTACAGAAATGTTGGTTACTCTCTCATTGAAGTGACAGGACAAATACCAAAAGAAAGAACAGTAATTGCTTCTGGCTAATAAATTGTAAAGATAGTTCAAGCCAGTGTCATTCTAAGACGTTATCACTCACGCAAACATGATTCAAACCAATTTGAGTACGTATACTGTTCCCAGTGACCTTTACAGAAACTTGCTACGATTACCTACACCAGTGGTTCCCAAAACTCTTTCAGGCTGGCGCCCCCTATGGCTCCCTAGTGAATTTATAGCGCCTCAATTCACTAGGGCGCCTCAAAATTGCAATTTTTAGCGCCTCCCACTGCAATTTTATAGCGCCTCCCACAAAGTTAGTACGCTGCAATTTTAGGAGATAAAGGTTAAATACAAATGTGCATTTCACAAATAGAACCCCATTTAGTGAACCATTATGTTTTTCAGCTGTTTTAACTATTTCAGCACTAGAAACCTAAGACGTCTCGGGCGAATTTACGGCCGGACTCGTGGCCGGTCTCACGACCAATCTCTAAATTCAATTATCAAGTAATATCTCCCAAACTAATAGCCCGTAATTTTTTTTAAATTTCGCCTTTATTCGTGAGTTATGCGTATATTGCGAAACAGGCCGAAAATTCGCAGTGATCAAAGAATTTCTCACAAACCATTGAACAGATTTGAACGAAATTTTGAATATTCATTCCCAACTACCAAATGGTGATATTTTAGTTTATAAATTTTTTTTATTTTTCCTTCGTTTGCGAGTTTTTTTTTTTCATTTCACCGTCATTCTTGATTTCACACTTCCTTATATTCGGCCCGCATCGCCGGGTAATTTGTCACTTAAATTCGCGGCGATCAAGAAATTTCTTCTAAACTACAAAACAGATTTCAACGAAACTTTGTATATAAATACCTAACCGCTCAACGGTGATGTTTAGCTCGTGACAATTTTTCCATTTTGCTTTCGTTCGCGAGTTATACAGATATAGGAGGAACGACCGGCTTTTCTACCGGTCGGTTTAAGGGGACCGGCTACCCTAAAATTTTCAATTTTGGCGTTTTTCGGTTTTTGTGCTCATCTGAAAGCTGGAATTCGGCTCTTTCCAATGGTACCACTGCCATCGCTGTACGCAAATATTTACGTTCATGACGTCTCTTTAAAGGGAAGCGGGTGAGAGAGTTCTTTAAGTAATTAGATATAAAGTAATTAGCCTGTCTCTTATACACATCTAGATGTGTATAAGAGACAGGTTGTAGGATGATATTTGTAGGAGGAGATAGATTTTCTAAAGTACCCCTTTTTAGCCGTTTTCTATGAATTTCACGTTTTCTATCAATTTTTTTGAAAAATTCATAGAAGCAAAATGTTCTTATTTTTACATTTTACGTATGTATGTGAAGTTTCATGATGATCGGATAATAACTGTAGAAGTTTTTCCGGAGGGTAGCCGGTCCCCTTAACCAAGAGCCTTATACGTATAGCCGTATAACTTGCAAACGAAGGCAAAACGAAAAAATTGTGTACATAACCATTGCTGAGGTTAGGTATTTAAATGCTAAGTTTCGTTCAAAGCTGTTGAGTAGTTTGGAAAAAATTCTTGATTGTTGTTAATTTAAGCACGTATTGCTGTTTAAATCACGAATGAAGGTGAAATGAAAAAAAAACTCGCGAACGAAGGTACAATTGAAGAAATTTTCACGAGTTAAACATTACCGTTCGGTAGTTAGGACTACAAAGTCAAAATTTCGTTCGAATCTGTTCAGTAGTTTGGGAGAAATTACTTGATCACTGTAAGTTTCGACCCGTATTGCCATATAACTATGGCAAAAACAAACGATAGCAAAATTCAAACAATTTTCACGAGCAAAACATTATTGTTAGGTCCTAATGAATACGTGTACCAAGTTTAATCGAGTAAAGTTCATTAGTTTGAGATATTCCTTGATCATTGAATTTGGAAATTGGCCGTAAGACCGGCCGCGAGTCTGGCCGTTAATTTGTCCAAGACGTAAACCCAGGAGAGGTTAAAAACAGATCTGGGTGAAAAAAAACCATCGCTGGGAGTCATGTGCTGCACGTGTTGTGCACAAATACTCAAATAAATGTTCGCACTTCTGACATTGACTACGGTTTACCGCCCCCTACCGCCCTTCAAAATCTTTCCACCGCCCCTAGGGGGGCGATATCGCCCACTTTTTGAACCACTACCTTAGAATAAACAAAAAAGTTACTGAGCTTAATACTATAATCTTGAACTGAACACAATCGATATTGCATGCGAACACGATCAAACATTAGGAGACTTAAATATATTATACTAACCAAAACGTTACTGAGCATATTACTATGATCTTAAACTGAACACAAGCAATATCTGCTTGTGACCACGATCAAACGATACGAGACTAAAATATATTATTCCCTAGATAAAATAAAAAATTACTGGGCATATTACTATAGTATTGAACTGAACACGAGCAATCTTGCTTCTGAACATGATCAAACGATAGGAGACTTAAATATATTATACCTTAGAATTTACAAAAAAGTTACTAACTTATTAATATAATCTTAAACTGAACACAAGCGATATTGCTTGTGAACACGATCAAACGTTAGGAGACTTGAATATATTATACCGTAGAGGACAAAATGTTACTGAGCGTATTACTATAGTCTTGAACTGAACACAAGCAATTTCTGCTCCTGAACATGATCAAATGATAGGAGACTTAAATATATTATACCTTACAATATTCAAAAAATTACTGAGCATATTACTATTATCTTTAACTTAACACAAGCGATATTTGCTTGTGAACACGCTCAGACAATATGAAACTCAAATATATAATATACCCTACAATCAATTAAATATTTACTGAGCGTATTACTATAATCTTAAACTGAACACAAGTAAATTCTGCTTGTGAACACGATCAAACGATAGGAGAATTAAATATATTAATACCTTACAATATTCAAAAAATTACTGAGCATATTACTATTATCTTAAACTGAACACAAGCGATATTTGCTTGTGAACACGATCAGCCGATAGGAGACTTTAATATATTATACCCTACAATAAATAAAATATTACTGGGCGCATTACTATAGTCTTAAACTGAACACAAGCAATATCTGCTTCTGACCAGGATCAAACAATAGGAGACTGAAATATATTATACACTAGACGTTATAAAAAAATAACTGGGCACATTACTATAGTCTTGAACTGAACACGAGCAATCTTGCTTCTGAACATGATCAAACGATAGGAGACTTAAGTATATTATAGCTTTGAATTTACAAAAAGTTACTGAGCCTATTAATATAATCTTAAACTGAACACAAGCGGTATTGCTTCTGAACACGATCAAACGTTAGGAGACTTAAACATAATACTAAACAAAACGTTACTGAGCATATTACTATAGTCTTAAACTGAACACAAGTAATATCTGCTTGTGACCACGATCAAACGATAGGAGACTAAAATAAATTATACCGTAGAAGCAATAAAAAATGTTCTGGGCATATTTCTATAGTCTTGAACTGAACACGAGCAATCTTGCTTCTGAACATGATCAAACGATAGGAGACTTAAATATATTATAGCTTAGAATTTACAAAAAAGTTACTGGCTTATTAATATAATTTTAAACTGAACACAAGCGATATTTCTTGTGAACACGATCAAACGTTAGTTTACTCTAATATATTATATCCCAGAGGACAAAATGTTACTGAACATATTACTATAGTCTTAAACTGAACACAAGCAATTTCTGCACCTGAACATGATCAAATGATAGGAGACTTAAATATATTATACCTTACTATATTCAAAAAATTGCTGAGCATATTACTATTATCTTGAACTGAACACAAGCGATATTTGCTTGTGAACACGATCAGACAATATGAAACTCAAATATATTATACCCTACAATCAACAAAATATTTACTGAGTGTATTACTATAATCTTAAACTGAACACAAGTAAATTCTGCTTGTGAACACGATCAAACGATAGGAGACTTAATTATATTATACCTTAGAACAGTGGTTCCCAAACTTTTTCAGGCTGGCGCCCCCTTTGGCTCCCTAGTGAATTTTATAGCGCACCCCACAGACATACGCCTCTTTCTTGAAAGTTAGTACGCTGCAATTTTAAAAGATAAAGGTTAAACGCAAATGTGTATTTCACAAATAGAACCCCATTTAGTGAACCAATATGTTTTTCAGCTGTTTTAACTGTTTCAGCACTAGAAACCTAAGACGTCTCGGGCGAATTTACGGCCGGACTCGTGGCCGGTCTCACGGCCAATCTCCAAATTCAATTATCAAGTAATATCTCCCAAACTAATGAACGCAGCTCTACGAAACATGGAACTCGTATTCATCAGAACCTAACGGTGATGTTTAGCTCGTAAATTTTTTTTTAATTTCGCCTTCATTCGTGAGTTACGCGTATATTGCGAAACAGGCCGAAATTCGCAGTGATCAAAGAATTTCTTACAAACTATTGAACAGATTTGAACGAAATTTTGAATATTCATTCCTAACTACCAAACGGTGAATTTTTAGTTATAAATTTTTTTCGATTTTACCTTCATTTGCGAGTTTTTTTTTTTTCATTTCACCGTCATTCTTGATTTCACACATCCTTATATTCGGCCCGTATCGCCGGGTAATTTGTCACTTAAATTCGCGGCGATCAAGAAATTTCTTCTAAACTACAGAACAGATTTCAACGAAACTTTGTATATAAATACCTAACCGGTAACCGCTCAACGGTGATGTTTAGCTCGTGACAACTTTTCTATTTTGCTTTCGTTCGCGAGTTAGGCAGATATAGGAGGAACGACCGGCTTTTCTACCGGTCGGTTTAACCAAGAGCCTTATACGTATAGCCGTATAAATCGCAAAAGAAGGCAAAACGAAAAAATTGATTGTGTACATCACCGTTGCTGAGGTTAGGTATTTAAATACTAAGTTACGTTCAAATCTGTTGAGTAGTTTGGAAAATTTTTTTTGATTATTGCTAATTTAAGTACGTATTGCTGTTTAAATCACGAATGAAGGTGAAATGAAAAAAAAAAAAAAACTCGCGAACGAAGGCACAATCGAAGAAATTTTCACGAGCTAAACATTACCGTTCGGTAGTTAGGACTGCAAATTCAAAATTTCGTTCAAATCTGTTCAGTAGTTTGGAAAAAATTACTTGATCGCTGTGAATTTCGGCCCGTATTGCCATATAAGTGATATAACTATGGCAAAAACAAACGATGGCAAAATTTGAAAAATTTTAACGAGCAAAACATTATTGTTAGGTCCTAATGAATACGTGTATCAAGTTTAATCGAGTTAAGTTAATCAGTTTCAGAGATATTCCTTGATCATTGAATTTGGAAATTGGCCGTGAGACCGGCCGCGAGTCTGGCCGTTAATTTGTCCAAGACGTAAACCCAGGAGAGGTTAAAAACAGATCTGGGTGAAAAAGCCATCGCTGGGAGTCATGTGCTGCACGTGTTGTGTACAAATCGTCAAACAAATGTTCGCGCTTCTGACTGACATTGACTTCCGTTTACCGCCCCCCAAAATCTTTCCACCGCCCCTAGGGGGGCGATATCGCCCACTTTGGGCGATATCGGCTTACCGATATCGCCCACTAGGCTTACCCTGCCCACTTCACTTGGCTTACCCTGCCCGAAGAATTTATACATCAATCTGTAAAAGCACCTTGTGCAGTTAGCGGCACTATTTGCCATGGGCTATGCATTTTTCACGCTCAATTTCCTGTTTATTCGTTAGTCTACTGAGCATCGGTAGTTTATTTTGGCGACCGAACACTTTTATTTTTGACACTTGTGGTCATTGATATTCGAATAAAATTATCCAACCGAATGCCTTACCGGTACAAAAGGAAAATTAAAAGGTCGTATAGGTAACTTGGCGCTTTATTGGACGGCTTAATGTATTAAATTTCTTAACCAGTAATTCACAACTCAGGGACAAATAAAAAGTAAGACAATCTGGCACTCAATCATGAGTTTCTTCTGGACTGGTTACGTCGACGAAAATCAAGCCTTATTAAAGATGGACAATTTAGTGGCTGTAATTGTTCAGAAGCGAGTGCAGTCCCGACGTGTCCTAAAATTGTAGTGGCTTTAAAACACACAGAAACACACTCAAGTTCATGTAAAAAGTCATGAATAATCCATGTATTCATTATTAAAATAATGCAAAACTTGCCTGGAAGTAGATGCTGAGCACTTCAAAGTATAATCAAAGAACAGCAGCGTGATAAACGCAGTAAGAAATTCCGAGTATTAATTTTACATGCTCGCCAGAGGCAACGCATTAAATCCTGTCCTAGCATTGCTTTAAGACAAGGATTGCTCACAAATCATCCACACGCAATAGAGGATATTGGATAAACTAATTGTTGCAACGCCGTAATGACAGGCGATCTAGTAAGAAGCTGCCACACTGACGTATACAACGCCTACACCTGAGTCAAAATTAAAAATAAGGAGATTGATCAGCGTTGCAGTGACGCTATAAAAAAGCAGTTAGATACAAATTTGTCGGCAGAGCATAAAAAGAGAGAATTAAAAGTGCGTTTAAAACCAGAAACTAAGTACGTGAAATGCTCGGGCGAAATTACCTAAACATAAAATCAAAAGGAACATAGTTTGAGCGAAATAAATGACTGACCAGAGCATAGCAGTGAAAAAATATAGACGTGCACAAATAGTATTGATTACAGCAAATAACAAGGCTCACAAATATCACTCAATGATCAGCAGGCATGAGAAAAATTCGAGCCATGACTCGTGTATTGAAAAATTCGGATCATCTGCACATAAGAGACCGTGTTTTATAGTGGTCCTCGTGTTCGTTATTCATTAATTAATTATACTTGTATCCTTGAGTGATGACAAGCGATTTATGAAAATAATCACGTGGAAATTCCACCGAGCATTGATGGTCAAAATGAAAAAACACAGTAGAGAGCAGAGGAAGAAAACCTTCTCTAATGCTGAGATTGAGCCAAATTTCAGGCTTATCAGTCAATACAATCATCACCTCGAGCATCATAGCCAGTCATTGAACAATATCGTGCAAACAGGTAAAAAGATTTTGAACCATAAACAATTTTTAAAACGCATTTTGCGCGCGTTATATTTTCAATCAGGACCGTGTGATGAACTTAAAACTACGGTGTTCGTAATATTAATATCACCAAAAACATTAGGTACATCTGACACGGAGGTGGCGTATTCATTTGACGCACTAATGAGTGACTAATAATAACCAAATAAACAAACTTAGTATGATGAATGCATATCAATAAACTTTTCGATACGAGAGTGGAGTGGGAAAGGCAAGCTTACTTCGTACTTTTTTATGGCCCGCGCTGCGAGACATTTGAGGCTCACGTGTGGGACTGGATTGATGAAGCCCTCGTCGTGCTTGACGTTCTTTTCGTTAAGATTCCTTATGTGTTCGAAAGTGTCGCCATCTTTGTTTGCAACATCGTAGTGAGCTCCGTAGGCAAGAAGTAACTTAAATATAGACTGAGGACATCGGGTTTGAGCGAGTACATGAAGTGGGGTGTTCATATTATTATCTAGAGACATAGTATCGGCACCTACTTTGAGCAAAATTTCTACAACTTCACGGTTAGGGAAGATACCTACTGGATGACGACCGACGGTTGCCATAGTTTCTGTTGAGCAGGCCATATGCAGGAGGCTATAGTTATTCGATGTTCTAGGGTCAAGTTTTACTAATCTATAAACAACTTCGTGTAGTTTTTGATGATGTTCCTTGGTCATATTGGGGTAGAGTTTGGTGGCGAGGTAGATGATCTGCAGGGTTACCATTACAGTGCGGCGGAGGTGCGTGCCATCTTTGTCTACGGAGCTCGCCATGTAGCGGTGACCTGGTAAGATGGGACTTGTGTTAGCGGCGTCGGCACTGCTCTGCAGATTGTCCACATTCCTGCTGCTGTTGCTCAAAATATTACTAGGGTTGCATTTCAATTGAATTCTGGTCTTTTGAACATTCCGTGACACGATGTAAGGACGGGCAAAATATTGGAGACCTTTCTCGACTTCGTCAATGGCTTTTTCGAGAACTAAGAGCATGTCTTCGAAATTCTCGATGAGCGCAGCCCTAGACCGCGGTCCATCGTTGAGCATAAAAGCGAAGAGTTCAGTGAAGGACACGAAGGAGCTCTGCGTCATGGGACTGAGAGCCTCAAGTATCTTCTGCTGCATGTCGAGGGCGTACATCCATAGCGTGGTGCAGCGGGAGAAGTTGCCGCTGTCGGCGTAGACGGCGCCGCGGTATCGGATGTAGTAGCTCGTGTCGGGGTGGGCGGGACCGAGCACGCGCTCCCGCACCAGCAGCGCCTGCATCCTCATGGCGTCGGGGTCTGAGCTGAGCTCCTCGAGCTGCTCGCTTGTCGTCACCTCCACGGCGTGGTTGTAGGCCGCGTGGCACGGCAGCGATGACTTCTGCAGCACCTGGCCACTGCGACATCTGTGCAGATAAACATCAGGTCTTTACTCAGTGTAACAATACTTTAAGAGAACGGAGACGCCGGGAGTAAGGCATACATTTCACAAATAGTGTATTAAACTAAGTGCAACACTTTCGCTAACAAGTGAGCTAGGAGCAAAAAATTAATAGTTCGTTGAAAAGAATAGGCTTAAAGTAAAGTTATAATTATAGGCTCGAAACAATATCGTGCTAACAATACAATACCATCAAGATTTTAGTACGATAGATGCGAACAACAATATCTTGATAATTACCTTTCAACCAGGGCTTCCAGCCAGAGTTTCTTTGCCTTGTGCAAGTCCCTCTTCTTGTCGACGTAGGTGGCGCCGAGGAGCTCGAGCGCGTCTATTTTCTGGCGAGTCTGGACGAGGTCGGCTCGGGAGATGAGATACTTGACGATGTGCCCGTGACCCGTGACTGCTGCCGCCAGCAGCGGGGTCATGCCTGCACGTAATAGCTACGGTCAACAGTCGAACAATTCAGGACCTGGCAAGTGGACAAGACAGCTCTGGCAAGTGGACAAGACGGCAAGTGGACAAGACAGCTCTGGCAAGTGGACAAGACAGCTCTGACAAGTGGACAAGACAGCTCTTGCAAGTGGACAAGACGGCAAGTGGACAAGACGGCAAGTGGACAAGACAGCTCTGGCAAGTGGACAAGACAGCTCTGACAAGTGGACAAGACAGCTCTGGCAAGAGGACAAGGCAGCTCTGGCAAGTGGACAAGACGGCAAGTGGACAAGACGGCAAGTGGACAAGACAGCTCTGACAAGTGGACAAGACAGCTCTGGCAAGTGGACAAGACAGCTCTGGCAAGAGGACAAGGCAGCTCTGGCAAGAGGACAAGGCAGCTCTGGCAAGTGGACAAGACAGCTCTGGCAAGTGGACAAGACAGCTCTGGCAAGTGGACAAGACAGCTCTGGCAAGTGGACAAGACACAGCAAGTGGACAAGGCAGCTCGTGTATATTTGCACAGAACATGTATTCGAAAGATCGTGTACACGAAGATGCCTGTAGTGGTGCAGTGCATCAAACAATTTTTAAGTTACAACGGACATAAAACTACCAAAAAACAATGCGACTGACCCAATAGAAAAGACGTATAATTTGTTCAAGTTCTCACCATAGGAATCAACATCAATTTTAGCGTTGTTGTCGAGGAGAAGCTTCATGATCTGGAGGGAGCCGCTCTCCGCACAGTCGTGCAGGGCGGTGTTGCCTTTGACGCTCTTCCTGTTGACGTCAGCACCGAGACTGACGAGGTACTGAGCGATGTCCAGGTGCCCTTTGTAGCACGCGATCATGAGGCACGTGTGGCCGTGTCTGTTCGCTATTTCAATGTCTGCAGAGATTATCATCACAGTTAGTCTCGTAAAGTCAACCGATGAACGATAAACATGCATTCACAATCTCGAATACAAGAAATTTGAGAGGATAACAAGCGAATGCCCATTTCCGAGGGCCACCAGTTTTACGGTGTTCTGTTTTTTTTAATAAAATATTTAGCGGATCAGAAGTTAGCGAATGATTCCACCTTAAACTGCAATCAGACATTTATCGATTAAAATAGCCGCAAACTATATATGTAAGAAAATAATTCATACTGAAAATTACAAAACAAAAAATGCCCAAAGAAAAATGTATGATATAGATTTCTACGTAAAACGTTAAGTACTGCGACGTTGTGGTGTACTGCGTTGCGCACGGCGTTCGATGCAAAAGAGTTCGCTAAAATGTGTTGCAAACTGCGTTGCAAACCGCGCTGCAAACTGCGTTGTAAACTGCGTTACAAACTGCGTTACAAACTGCGTTACAAACTGCGTTGCAAACTGCGTTACTAACTGCGTTACAAACTGCGTTACAAAATGCGTCCGATGCAAAGGTATGCCCTTAACTGCGTTACAAACTGCGATAGTACAAACTGCGTTACTAACTGCGTTCGATGAACAAGAATGTCCTAAACGCCAAGTCGCTGCAGGTTGCCACACATGGTCAGGCTGATGCCGCTCTCCGATACTCATCGTCGGCCGATGATCTACACAATTCCTACAGCTCTACGCGGTTACCAATCAAAAGAAACCTATTTAGCCTTGATAAATGCAACGCTATCTTCAAGGAAAGCTAAAACATTCATAGTAATGTGAGTTGCTGTTATTTATTCATTTATAAATGAATGGCAATAAGTCAGATATACTTGAACGTTGCTCATGCAGCGCCACTCCAGAAGATAGCGTCTATGCGTCAAGGTCTCTCCGAGCGATAAGAATGATGCGGCGAATAAAGTTGCTTTGCGTCACTCAAAACTACTTCACTCGATATTAGAGAAGACAAATTACAAATAAAATATGACAAATATTAGCTAAAATAAAAATCACACGTTAATGATGACATTAGAGCAGCAATAATTTTCATAGATATTTTTGTCAGAGCACTCGATTCGTTGCTATGTTTTCGTACCGGAGTGAGCGTATCTATTATCTTCAAAATCGGGCGTATTGTTAACTTCTTTGAAGTGCAACCTTTACGCTGGACAGAGGTTGCACTAACTATTCTTTTGTGACTGCGTGGTCCGGTTGACTGATACTTGATTTAACGCTCATAGGCGAACTATGTGATCGCTTGACGATCAAAAAATATTCGTTACCAATAGGCTGAGTGAAAATTGGTTAATTACGTAAACTTCAAGTCCACGCCGACGCCGTGCACGTCATATTCGAAAGCGTAATTTTTGAGCTCATTAATCTGTCCTATGGTGATCAACTTTGATGGTTTACAAGTAATTCAACCACAAGGATTTTTTATTTTGTCACGTACAAATATTTGAATATTATTGTCGGCATCCAACGCTTCCGCAGGTAAAGGGTCAACTACCAGAAATTCGGGACGTTTCATGATACCTAACAGTGAAGGTCTCCCATAAACACCACAACACAACTACTGACAAGAGTACCCTGCAGTTAATGAACCTATTATTCGATGCAGTTAGAAGCGATGCATGCAAAGACACTTTTCTTTGAGGCAGCGAGAAGCGACAATCGGATAGATTTTGGACCTCCGATGGACCGGCGAGGCGCAGATCGCGCAGCGGTCGAGTGCGCTGTCACGGGACTGTGGCCTGGCCATTACACGTGAAATAAGCACGCCACTCACCGGCATTGTTGTCCACAAGATGCTTGACAATATCAAGATGTCCGTCGTAACAAGCAGCCCTAAGTGGCGTCGAGTTGCTCTTGGTGGTGGCGTTGACGTTGGCGTTGCGGCCCAACAGGAACGCTACGATGTGCAGGTGTCCTGCCGCTGCCGCTACCCATAACGCTGGCGCACCGTCGATTGTTTCGCCGTCAAACACAACTGTAGCGACAAAAAAATCAATATATATTATCCTTAGGTTCATTTTTTATAGTTAATTTAATCGATTAGACAATATTTTGAGCGCATTCCTATAATATGTTAGGCTTTGTAAAGGTAAACTTATCTAACGCAACGCCCATCATTTTCTTATAACGATACAACCGCAGTGGCACGCAAAATACTTCGAGGTCAGATGAGGAATAGTGCATGTAATATTCGGAGAGAAAGTTGCGATTGAATATTTGTTCTAAACCTCCGTTGACGACAGAAATTGAATAACAGAAACAAAATAATTTTACTTAAACCAGATAGGCGAGTGTAACCTTCAGAAGAGCTACCATATACAAAAAATGTACATCAGTCTCCAACACTTAGATATTCGCAAAGACCAGATAATTTCAATGAGAAAAGTTTGGCTGCAACAGAAGACATGCGCACGAAGAACTCTTATACTGACACACAATCTGCATAATGAATCATATGAGGTGACGCGGAAAAAATCAAGGTTTCAGAATACGAAAGTCATTCAAACGATACAAATACGAATAGATTTTAAAATATGATAAATATAATATCGAAGAAAGATTTGACCCTTCATCATCGAGGCTCCAGGTTGGGATAATAATCATGCATATGACATGTGTCTGAGTAATTCATCTTAGTCGTTCAAACCCAAGAAGAACCAACCGGATAGCCCAGAACTTTCGGTCGTCTCTTATAATTTTGTAATATTTTTGTTCTATGCATGAAAAGGGAATCACAAATCTTACCATTTAACTACGTAGAAGAAAAATTCGAAATACCGATCATATTACAACGAATAATTGTAATAATAAGTTAGTATTACAATGAATAAATGTAATAATAATTTAGTCTTACAATGACTAATTGTAATATACTAAACTTTAATATGTCTACAAGAGATTAACTAACCTAGTATAGGAGGTACTCACTTGATCCGACTTGTTCGATGTTGGCTTTGCATTTGTCTACGAGGTACGCGACGCAGTCGAGGTGACCATTTTTAGCAGCGATGATGAGGGGCGTGGTGCCGTTGGTCAGGTCTCGCACCAGCAAGTGGCGTTGACTACCTGGCCGTTCATCCAAAAATCTCTGCAACAAACACGGCACAGTCAAAACCTGCTCAAACGCCTTGCAGATAACAGGGTCATTTGTGCAAAGATTATAGATAAATTCCGTAATAAATTAGGACAACGATAAAAATTCGTAAGCTTATAGGACAAGGGAAGTTCACCAAAGAAGTGTGGCTCCAGCGAGAAAAGTGCTCAAAAAATTCCCGTGAATGCGAACATTCATCATTGAAAACACTTGCTTACATCAGGCCTACGCTCAGCGCCGAGATCACTATGTTATGTTATGTTATGCTATAACACGGAAAAAATGATGGTCTAGTAATTGGTTTAAAAAATCAATCGTCAAGTTCAGCAAACTATTGAGCCTAGAAATAACTGTAAAAATATCATGTGACGCACATCACAATTACAAAAAGCTGCTAACGGGAAAGCATTGATGAATTCAGCTCAACCTTGACAGCTCGGAAACACTTGCAGAGCTAACACTTGTCGCCGAGCTCAGGGTTAGTAAGAGACACTCGCCCGCCCCAGCAAACCGACAAGAAACAGCAACCGTTACCAAGCTGCTACTTCCGCTACATTGTGCGCCGGCGTGCCTTGACCGTGACAGTAAAAACAAGAGAGCAGTTGGTTCCGGGCGCCGAGCGTCTCCGACTGCCGAGCGTAATGTGATACTCAACCACTTGACTAACAAGACGCACCTTTACGTAGAAACGCACTACGGCGTACACTCAGGGCAAAAAAACTGTCATTATCTTCTTCCTAAGTTGAATAATAAAACCGCACGTAAGACGTAAGTTATAACAATGAAGCGAAATAATCTAAAGACAAATGTCAGCCACATGGAACTGAGTGGTATGAGGAAATTCAAAAGGGGCGGAAAAGGAAATTCTCAAAAAAAGAGAAAGCAAGAAAATGTGTTAGATTTAATATTATATAAACCAAACTTTGCGCGCAAGAAAGATCACACAACTGAACTGCGCAACAAAGATCACACACACAAAAAAACAGTCCGCGATTCAATCGCGTGCAAGGTTATCAAATAAAACGCAGGTAAACAGAGGCTGAAGCAACTCAAGGGAATTATTGAAATCAATCAGTAAAGCGTCTCAAAATGATCATATTTCCACATTCTTCATGTTAGCATTAGAAAATAACGCCTTTCAGATTATTCAGGCATGTAGCTGACAGAGAAAACAAAATTTTTATCAAAAAAGCTATCGTAAAAACTCGAAAACTATGCATGAAACATTCAACAAATTTTTATTACAAATAAAGATGTTTAAATATTATCTATCTCATTGCTGAGCGTGTTTTGGCATTATTCTACCATGTAACCACGTTCCAAACATGTTAATTCGAAACAAAAATGTTATAATGTTCTCACTCTGGCTGACGGAAGGAACGGAGTGCCAACGGACAACGTACGTCATGGCCTTGCTCGGCACATAAATATACCCACAAGTCATTGGCACGAGAATGTGCAGCAGGCAATTTCGGCCATTTATCTTCTACTCTTGCGACGAGACGTCGGAATTGTTTGCATCACCTGGTCCTTGAACTGCATAGCTAACGTACACGCATACGAATGAACACTCGAGTACTTAGCTTGTCATATACTATCGCACATGGAGTAATATTTATCTTGTAAGAATTATACACGTAATAATTCATCTGTTAGAAATGCAGTAAACAGCCAAGCCTTGTGTTTTAGCATTAATTTTAGGGTCGTCTTCACCGAGTTCTTAATTATGCAATTGGATAACATACTTTAGATACTTACGAGGATAATTTAGAGGAACTCAAGATAAAACTAAAATTAAATTATGCATCAAGTTTGCCTTGAACCAAAAAAAAGTTATCACTGCCAACAGCATAAATGACATTCGCATTCTAAATTGTTATAAATATTTTTTGCCAATAGGAAGGTGATGCATTCGAGTACAATAGCGATATAATTCAAAAGACTTCATTTTAATCCAAGTAACAACGCTGGGCCGTAAATTTATGCGTCCAGATACAAGCAAAATTAATTGGAAATTTCTCATCCTAATAACAAATTTGTATGGAATTAGAGACTTCGTCAGCTAACAGCTGGCGACCAAAGCAGGAAGCGTCACGTGACGAGTATTGCAGCACTCACGCTCTGATCCTTCACACTTGAGTGCTGCTGCGCACTTGTTAAGCAAGGCTATTTTTCGACAAAGCAAGAATGCAAAAGAACGATTCTATTATCATACCGACAGATTAAAGGTGAAAAAAATCAGACACAGACCGTCCCGCTGGTGTAGCCATTGCAGTGGGAATAAGGAGATCGAAATGTCAAGGACAACGCGAGAGACTACAGTACTTCCGGCAACTTCCATTACACTTATAATAAATGCCCATAAAAGAGACAGCAGGAGTACTGATAGTGAGCAAGTTTATTACTAAGTTACAGGGTACGGTCGCATAATACTTCTCTAAGTTTTACAGCTTCCAGCATCATACACGGTAAATATAAGGGAGCCGCATCGCAAAAGATCACGACGTGCACATAAAACTGCTCCAAGAGCTTCATTTCTAGCAGTTTTTCTGCTTATTTTGGAGAGGCGATTGCCACACACCATGAGCTTTATAATCATCGCCGCACCATCACGCTCGAAAAATGCACCTCGAGGACACGCATGACAGCAGCTGCTTCCGATAATACGAGCTACTGCGCCGCGACACGGCCAACATTGCCAGTACCTTTAACAACCATCACAACGCAAACTATCACGCATGGGAATTGCGGGATTATTTTTATTGTCCCCGCATGCATCATCGTGACGAATCCTAATTAGATACCGAAAAATACCTTTTTTCCGCAACATTTGAGCTCATGGCCCATTGAGCGAAGCGGGGGAAATGTAATGGATAATAATTCAAAGAAGACAATAAATATTATTCCAATAAATGAGAGATTTGCACGATGGAAAATTGTGGTCATTATTGACAGTCCAGGAAATTATAGAACGACAATGGTAAATTATGCGGAGCCAGGATTATAGAGAGAATTGATGAGGCGACTCTTAAGAACAAGGCTGATTGATTGGTGATGATTAAAACGTAATTTCATTGCAACTCAAATTTTCAAGTTTGAATGTTGAAGGAAATAGAAGTAAACAAAAAAGAGCATCATAAACTCGGTAGAATAACAAAGAATGAGAAGCGCGCACTACAATTGACAATATTGATAAGATGGCGTGCCAGCTGGCACGAGCTGCAGCGCAGGCCGCGATGTTTATAGAGAACAAAAGACGGCCGGCTGAGGCTGGCAAGCAGATGGGGTTGCGTATATACATGCATGGTACCCACACATCAGAAATAGAAGTGCGGGCGCTACACTGCAGCAGCTGCATTATAGCTGGCTTACCCCAGTAATGGCGTCACTGATCTCTACAAAAAGAAACAAGGCTCGTCAAAACTTAGGCTTCATAATGGTTCTCTTAGTATTTGAGCTCTCCTTATGAAAGGTGCAATGCGCTCGCTAACGAGGCGCATGCGCTAGTGGGATATTCATCAAGTCGGGAGGGATCATGACCGCCAGAGCCTCAAGCTCAGACTCCAATGTTGGTTGAAGCGCCTAATTCTGGAAGCTTCGACACCAACAATTCTTCAATGTCTGCTTCAAATATTCTTAATTTCATTCGCACGGGACACGAAGTTAACCTCACATTTCAGTTTATTACACCTAAATCAATTTGCCAGTCCAGCTCGGCCTTGCTAACGTTAATGTTGAATGGATTATACTGAGGGACGAATTGTGCTTAAACTTGCCATTTATTCGGAACAAAAAAATATTGCCTTTGACCAGAAGTTCCTGAACCTTTTCATGAAGAAAAATATGGCATTTCTATACCGCAACCCGCATCTATGGACGGTCAGAGTAGCAGGTATAGCAGGTAAAGGAGGAGGAGGCAGCGATCGTGGCAGAGCAGCCTTGTGCGTCTCCCAAACACCTGCCATTCCAACGTGACTGGCCTTCAGCGCCCTCAGCCCCAGGCGCCGTATACATATCACCACACATACAAGTCACTCATGCAAGTCAACGTAGTCATGATAAAATGCTATATCCGCACCACGCTCTATGGAGTAACGGACGTAATGGTTAAGAATATAACGTGTAGACTGGTGAATAATGTAACGGGTCCCGGGACCCCGAAAGAACACTTGTGGCCAAGCCCGGCCAAATAGCTCTATCTCTCGACACACATGATAGTACACCTGCACCTCAGCGGTAACTGACAGTTACCTTGTAATGTAACGGTCAAAAGATGCAAATCGATTGATAGAAATAATAATAAATGATAGTAAATTTGAGAATAATTCGAAACTCTGAAACCTTCAACTGATCTCGCATGCTGAACAGATCAATGCGATCTTTACTTTGGTGAGATTTTTGATCATTTGACATGATTATCAAGTCATCCAGGAATAGTTTCAGTAATAACTTGTAATAATGCTAACTTTTAAAATAGCGATGGAAATAGATTTGATTCCTTGAGAACGTTTCTTATATCGACAAATAAATAGAATGTTTTAAGAGCACCGAAAGTTCCTCAGAATCTGTAGTGGCATCTTCGTTTTAAAATTACTCGTATCATGGAGGTACTGACGATAAAATTTACGAAAAAGAGATGACGCCTCATTAGTTGGGCATTTGGAAGCGCTTAATGAGAGTTTAGGCGGTGGCTTCCTGACCACCTGAGGTGCTTTGCTACCGCGCATAGAGATGTGGAGCCTCACGTATGATATTATTCTCTGCAGGAACGGATCATCGTATCTCGGGTTCATGATACAAATTTTATGCGTATGCAATTGAGATCAATTGCAACAGGAGCGACGGCTTTAGAGCAACAGTTGTATGATGGTGTAGGTTGCAACACAATTGGCGTTGTCAAGGAGTGGATTTTGACGCCACCAAGATTTAGAAATACGTTAGATATTCTTGATATATTCGTTACAAATATTGCTTACAATCTGAAACAAGCACTCAACACTTTCTGAAAAAGTAATATCAAAAATCGTAATAAAAAACCTAAGCGTTCAAGAAAAAGTGGATATCAAAGAAAACTATTATTTGCGACAAGTTAGCAATGACTATTAAAAAGCTTATATCCTTAGTATTTGTTTGGGACATAGCAGTCCCAGGCCACGATGGATCGCCGCCTTTGGTTATCGTTCATCCGCCCTCATTTGGGCCACCTGATGCACGATGCTGTTGCTTGCTTCTCGCCGCTGGTAGTGTTGCAGGGGAGGTCGATCTGGGATTGTGCCCAGGAACACGTCTAGTTGTTTCTTGAATGTCTCCAGGGTGAACTCCCCCTCTCTTAGATCCCTTGGTAGGGCGTTGAACAGCCTTGGCCCTGCCACGGAAAGTGATCCTTCCCGCAGGGATTATGAAATCTGACCGCGGATCTGTTAGGTAGTGGGGGTATCTTGCACAGTCTTCCCCTTCTCTCGTTGTGATATGTCTGAATCCTGAAGTCCTCGCTCTCGAAGTTTGGCACCAATCCGGTTATCATTTTCCGTGTGTACAGAATGACATACCTCTCCCGTCTCCTCTGCAGTGAGTACAAATTCAGTCGCTGTAACCTCCCCCAGTAGTTAAAATTCTCCATCCCTCTGATCCTGGAAGTAAAGGTTCGTTGGACTCCTTCCAGTTGCCGTATTGCGCCTAGTGTGAACGGAGTCCAGAGCTGGCCGCAGTATTCAAGGATAGGTATTACAAGGGCTCTGAAGAGTGTGATCATCGGTTCCGCTTCTCTCGTTCTGAACGTCCGCCAGATCCACCCCATCTGTTGTCTACCTTTTGCGGTTATTGCCGGTATGTGATCACCAAAATTTACCTGATTGTTCATTATAGAGAAAAATTGTGGCGTATGCAAGAAATTACTTTACAAAGAACACAAGTAAACAAAACGATCTTTCTTTTGTTTCCTTTTATAATTTCTTTAGCCCAGACATTTCGTTACTTTTACTGAGAAAATGTGTTTATTCAAGTTATCGAATAACTGGAGTAAGCAGCAACGCAGAGCTCACAAACTTCGCGCCTTTTGAAGCCGGAACAAACGATGCCATCGTCGAGTTATGCTGCATTTGTGTACGAACGATCATAATACTTCACTTACAGACTAGAACTAGAGTTAACAAGTCTTCAGCAACGAATAACATGGATGCAATTAATATATCCGAAGAATAAGGGTAAACTCAAAAAGACACATTTTAGAGGACACGGGACTCGCTCAAGGAACAATGTGCGTTAATCACAAGAGGTCTCTGCACTATCAATGTTATATGGACACTACCCTGCATTTTATCGAGGATTCGATTTTATTACGAATATTCGCATCATCGCACGCAAGCGAGGTCATCGGAAAATTTCATTTCAGATTGCAAAGGAAAAGAAATCAATGGCTGAATAAAGAAATATTGTTAGTCGTGAGTCATAGTGTTGTGTTATATAGTTCCTCACTGTTGGCCTTTAGACTGGAAATCGTTACATTTCACTAAGCGCCAAATTTATAACATTCCCTACGAGCATGGCTCGCTGGCAGGACTTCAATATGAGAAACACTAGCAAAACAATCCTATTACTGTAGCAACTGAGAAAATGTGATAGTAACAATGAATCACGCTAATCAAGTTACGCCTGCCCTCTAGAACACGACCAGCACGGCTGCAGTGAGACATCAGAGCAGAGTTTGGACGATGTCGCTGCCATGCAGCTGTGTGAGCCCACAAGTGGACGTTAAGTAAGCGCCGCAGATGTTGTTATCATCAGGAGGTTACGAGGGCGCATTCCTGCAGTGTCGGAGGTGACATGCCAATGAGCATCCTGCGCCCTAAACATGCCAGCCGCAGCGATGCCATATCGACTGACCTTACGACTCCGCTACACCATCGTGCCAGTCACAAATTCAGAAGCGCCGACGCTCATGCGAATACATTACTTATATTAGTCTAAGTAATTCCGAAGGAAGACGAAAATGTGTAATTTTTCATGCCTATGCAGCAAAATATTTGCAGTCTTTATTTGGTTATATCAAGTATGTTAACTAAGCAATTCCACAGTAATCGCGGGACTGTAGGTAAGGTGCGGCTTGTGTCATGAGAAGCGTTTGAGTTTCTGCAAGCTTTGATTCCAGTCGCGGAGTGCACGCACGACTTGTTGAAGTAATCTTATCTGCAAACGTCGAGACTCGAGCAACTGTACATGATGGCAGAGCTCCGGGGACAGCATCAGGTTCAGAGTTAAACAGAAGCCTCCCAGCACCTGATTAACTGAAATAATGTAGTAGTATTCATTTCTAAGTAAAAATTATTGCACTCAGTTAATAAAAGGGTCGTTTGATTTTGTTTCTCATATACAAGTACCAAAGAAGTAGAAGATAAGTATTTGAGAAAAAATTTTCCTGACCGACACTAAGTTGAGAACATGAACGGCTTTTAGAAGTGTTCACAAACACTGAAAGACACTGTAAGAAAGTAACATCTAAATAGAATTAGCATAAATTTTACAGGTTATAAATAAAATTTCTTGAAATTAAACAATGAAACTAACTTGGTATTGCCATAACCAGCAAAGACAGCGTCACATATTCGTGTAATGCAACGGAAGTGAAATGCTGACCTTGGTGCAAACCCCATAGACTGTGGCAAGCACGTGACGTGTCCTGTGACCTACTTACTGCACGTGACGTGTCCTGTGACCCATTTACTGCACGCGCCGTATACAAGCACGTGACGTGTCCTGTGACCCACTTATTTCACGCGACGTATATGCAAGCATGTGACGTGTTCCGTGCCCGAAATACTCGTGCTATAAGCGACGTTGCAGCGTAGGCTGGAAATGACAGCGATATCTGCGGACACGCCAGCGGAACTTGTCTCAAGGTGAGGCATCCGTCATGTTCTTCCAAGACAGCGCTAAATAAATGACGCCCACACATTTCACAATGTAACACTTATTCAAATAACAGTGAAAGACTTTTACGTTGTAAAATTGAATCGATTCGAATAATAACACATGAGATGCAGTATTTGACGGATCCACTAGTCATTACATTATTTCGACTTGAACTGTTCCGTGATCCATTTAAAGACAATTTTGCAGATAGCTTCCGTAAGTTTAGACGTTAAAACATCACATTACCATGGGAAAACTGTCACTGCTTTTAATGATTCAAATATTCTTCAAGCAAGTTTCAAGAATACACCGAGTCATTTGAGATGCGTCTAAATGTCAGGACCTGTTTTCGTAAGTCAACCAGTCCAATGCATCGCAGCACGAATGGACTACAGGTTCGATTAAATGAACGGGTAACATTATATTCGCTACAATGAATGGATAAAATTGAATTCCCCGTAATGTATGAATAACCTTAAATTTGCTTTGATGCATGAATAAACTTGAATCTGCTTCAAGCTACGAAGAAATTTATATTCACTATTATGTATGGATAAATTTATATTCACCATAATTATGAATAACCTTACATTTGCTGTGATGCATGATTAAGCTTGAATTCGCTATAATGCATGAATAACGATGTATATTCGCTAAAATGAATTGGTGAACTAATATATATTCGTTTTTACTTTTATTTCCTTCCATTATTTATATGGAAATATTTCACTGCAATTCTTGATGAAATCTCGCCAGAATCATGAACAATTGCAGTAAAAATTAGTCTCCATAAAAAATGAGTCTCCTTGAGCCACGTCAAGGAACAAGCATTTCGCAAGCTATCCCACGATTGGATCAGGTGTGATCTTGCATGTTTTCAAATACTAGTAAATTGGTCAGGGGTAAAATACGTCGAGAATAACCCAAGTGCGCGGCAATGCAGAGGAGAGGAATCTGGGTCTCACGGTCGCCTCACGCATCTGGGCTCCGTAATGGAGAGCAGCAGCGTGCATGGATGTGTTCTCCGTATATCGTGTGCTCCGTATAACGCGTCCTCCGTATAACGTGTGCTCCGTATAACTTGTGCTCCCCATATCCTCCGTATATCCCGCACGGCACCGGCACCCGGGATTGAGGTCAGCAGCGGCTTCCTCGCTCCCTCGCCACCAATTGATCACAGCGGCCAAGGTCAGCAGCCTTGTTCGCTCTGAAGCTTCTACACAGCCTCAGTTATACATACACTATACAGGCTAGCCATGTGATCGATACTTATACAATACATCACATCTAATATGTCAAAATATTATATTACCGGACGACTTCAACAATGACAGGATGTTATGAAATTACTACGTCTACTATATAACTGAATGTTGGACAACGACCGAATGTTATTCAACAATCGTACGTCTAAAATAACTATAACAAAGTTAAACTGTACTGAACGCTATAGGATGAGGACCAAGCTGCGATTTGGTTTGCGTTGATCATGAAGGAGTTGAGGGGAGGGCGACACTGGCTCCAAGCTGGCTAACGCCTTCCCGTGCTTGCGCTTTCCAGCGGCTGCCTTCTCACGATGGCCCAACGTTGTCATTCTCCGTCTTGACACAAACACTGCATAAATCCAGTAATTGCTGGAAATTTTCTAGCTAACAAACAATTTAGGAAACATTTTAGATAATCCGGCAGATAGCGGGACAATTACATCGAAAAATTTTTTGCGGTTAAAATTAAATAAAATATGATCGTAGAGATGGCAATACTTTTTAACACATTTTCACGTACTGCTTCTCTGAGTCCGCGCAGATATCACCAAGTATAAATTAATACTGGACAAAATTCTGCAGTACTTAATTGAAGGACTGCGCGAGGCCATTCGAGTTTTTACATCGAGTTCCTTGGAGATCACAATTCACACGCTAAATTCACAGCCGGCGATGGCATTAGCAGAGCCGGCAAGCATGCACATTGCACAAACACAGCCAGCACGCATATACGAGGTCAGACAAACAGAGACGGGCTGTAACACTATCAGGAACAAACACACAAACAAGCTACTGAATGGACCACACAAAATAGCTCGTTGATAACCAGTTAGCCAAGGAAGTATTGGCGACCTAGTGTCAGTGCTGCAAATAAACTAACCATTACAATACGTAGCTAAAAGCAAGAAGACGGTGACATGGCACGAAGAAATTAAGAATATGCAGCGATCAAACAGTATGAATAAGAAATACTTGTACCGCCACGGGCCAACACCAATAATCCAGCAATATTGGGGCGGACAAGACCTAGGAAGAGCATATTGCACGCGGGCAAGTAGGATTAATTAAGCAGGACAAGCGACACGCTGTCAGAGACGCGGAACTCAGCGTGATCATTTTTTGCAGCGTTGATATAAAAACTCGCGCTACACTCGACGCCAGAAGAGCAGTGCGTCCTTAACACAGGAAACACGCGCATGAGAACATAAATTCAGCGCCATTTCTTCAAGGCTCTGATATAATAATGCTGGTTTCCACAAGTCGATATACTCGATATAATTGATTTATTTTCGATGAAGTTGTGAAGGTAAGATACAAGTGCGATGAACGCGCATAATAAACTAATATTAATAATTGAAATATTCGTGAAGTACGTAGACATATGGATTTAAGAATGCAAAAGGTTCGGATCAGATCTTTGACAGTGTTCGAAGTCTGTTGACCAAAAATAAACAGACAGTTTTTATAAATCAATTAAACTAAACAAACAAAATTCCAAGCCTTCGGAAAAATTGTTGGTGTACTGTAGGTGTGCAGGGTAAAGAGTTCCGTTGTTTCTGTACCTCACAGGAGCAGTAATGGAAGTCCGGAAAGCCGAGGCGGAACAAAGGAGTGCAGTAATAGCGGTGACCACAGAGGACCAAAACAAGGACATTGAGCTGGGAGAAACTCCAAGTGAACAGTCAATAAACTGATCACAGTACAGCGTAACAAAGCCCCGTCACTGAGTTACCATGTTAGTAGGGCTGTAGTGTAGTCTGTACCAGTAACAGCCAACACGGCAGCGTGACATGGAGGCAGAGCAGCAACACGGCAGCGTGACATATAGGGAGAGCAACAACACGGCCACAACCTCAGTACATATCTATTGGTTTGCATGCCTCAACCTTATTAGCGACCACGGTCTGACAATACTGCAATAGGTTCACATAATTTCATACGAGTTGAAAGCATTCCTGGTTCGCAATATCAGAACAATAATGACCGGACTGAGGTTATCGTGAGTTACACCTGCAAATGCGCCTCACCTGAAGTGCTGATCGTTCGTCTTTTTCTTCAAGACACACAAGGCTTCAGTGGCTTCTTCAACACTCGAGAGGCTCTGTGATCCACAAATTTTGCACGTCAATCCCAGCCATAAGCAGGTGCAGGTAATTGGGCAATTGAGTGATACCGGTCTTAAATATCGTTTGCGAAGCATGATTTTAACTCAGTAACGCAGGTTAAACGTTATAAGCAGGCTTATAGCAATCGTCATGCGCAGGAACATGATCGGCATTCAACTGCGCGCAGCGCACTAAAGCTCGAATTAAGAAGCTAATTTGAACATCACATTTAACTTGTTCACGAGTTGTTCGACTGAACAAAATGCTTCGAGTACCGTAGATTTGTAGGTGTTAAATTTGTACCCATTTCTCGAAACATCTACTGGTATCTGTGGGCATCCTGAGTCCCTCCATACAGCGTTAGCATTAGCAACATACCGTATATAAAAGGAACGAGTGAAATTGGAATACTCATATAAATCAGCATTATCTTTTAAAACCGATGAATTAGCCCGTTCGCAGCGGTCCAAATTCCTCAACCACAGTGGAGTCTGTGCACGTGTTCACAAAACACATACACGTTTTCAAAATGTAGGGCAAGCTCAACTGAAAGCATGAGCAATGAGGGATCTAAAAACAAACAAATATCTAGTGGATTCAGTGACTGAAACAGTTCAAGAACTCGAGCAAAAGTAAACAGTACCGAAGAATTGAGTTCAGTATCAGGCAAGAGGGCAACAAAGGAATCCGTTTCTAATGGTGGCGTCGCGAGGCCGATGCGACCAAGGACAGTAAGAGGAGATAGGGGCAGGGTTGTACGCATCCGAGCGCTTGTATACGCGAGCTGTTTACCTTCAAAACCAACCTCAGGCTATAAACTCCATCGCTTCGTCTACCCATGTAGGAATCGTTCTTACGACCTGCCAGTCACAGGAAGCAGGAGACGTGTTAGTAGCTGCCCGGCAAATTGGCCGAATGAGACTACGGGAATTTCGATTTTGCTCAGTTGAAAGAAACTTCAGTTGTGTCGTAATGAACATGTGTCAGGCTGTGGCATTATGAAGCGTTGTTCTTGGTCAATACACTATAATTATAATTTATTCTTGCTGGCACAGCTGAGGATTAGATTCAGTTTGTACTATCGTGGACCATAAAAAGAAGCTCACTGAACTCGAAGGCATTGCATTAGCGAATTTAGTTTACAAGTTGAAAATATAACCGCAAACTACATGAACAAAAATTTAACAATTGGACTGCATCAGTTATAAATAATATATCCCGCGCAGTTTCTTGCTCAAAATAAATTCGCACGTTTCCATGCAATAAAAATTTCGACTGCTGAACCACTGTTCCGAAGCCCCCCAAGGTTCTCCTCGCAGTACAAGAGAAAAAAACTGATAGCTCACATAAAATTTAAATATAGAAGGCAGCGATGCAAATGATTAGCCTGCACATGAAGCTACTTGAAGGTCGTCATCAACAAATTAGGATCAGGAGGGATGAATATGGGCAGGAATGCAGGCCGCCTTCAGGAGCGACATGCCTGACATAGCAGGCACCCCTCCTGGCGGGGCCATGTACAAGGACAACTCGGTCCAAGCGGCGTGTCAACGCACCGACGTAGAAAACGTAGCAAATCTGTTCTAATTTGCAAGAACTCAACATACTCTACGATTGATTATGAAAATACATATTATAGAGCGCCAGTAATAGAGATTTATAAATAAAAAAAGTGATATGTGGAGAATGTTTATGATAGCACGATCGTACGAAAGGCGATAATCACACAAGACATTTTTTCACAATTAAAAACAATAAATTTGAAAACCACGTTAACATACAAAGCAGGATTTTCATTTCTACGTTCTTCACGCTCCGAAAATAAAATCACGCTCAAATTCGCTGTTTAAGATTTAATTCTCCCGCGCTAAATGTTGCATCAAATGGATGGTATCCTTTGTAGTTCAGTGCGAAGCAAAGTTGCTTACGGAACGATCGAATTGTCTAGAGGAAGACATATCATTGGTCAGAGGAAGACATATCATAGGTCAGAGGAAGACTTGTCATTGATCAGAGGAAGACATATCATTGGTCCTGCAAGCAGGGCTTAATGAGCTGTCATGCGAGTGCTACTCGAGAGCTGGCAGCTTGGAAAAAAAGGCTCACACGATTTAGCTTCATAAGACGATGTGAGCAGTCGCAATTTCTATACATTTAATCATGAGCGGAGTAGAAAAACTGAATAATGTAAACTGAGTAATGTAGCAACAATTTTAGATGAATACATGGGGACTGCGAACGAGTTGAGTTGATTATTATATTATTCATAAATCGATTTCATTATTGTATATTTGCCCACCGAAAACTTTATAACTATTATATTAAGATTCTTCTACTGGGAAGAATTCAATTTGGGGGCAGAACGCAAGCCTCTTCATGCGTAATGAGAAATTTTCTCTCTACTCTCGGCCTCCCAGTGATCTCATTATTTGCTTCATATATAATAGCATACAGGGACACAAACATAATGACCTGACACACACTAATTCCTAGTGTAGTCTTAACGAACTGGGACGTCTGGGCGTTAAGTGGACGTCTCGAGTGAAGAACAAAAGCAGCGGCGGAGTGCAAGGCGGCGACGCGGGGCGTTGTTAACCTCAGGACAAGCGAGAGGCGAGACAAGCGTCAGTTGGAGGGACTGCCCCGCTTATTGCGGCAGCGGTGGTGACTGCCGCGAGGATGTTCCTTCAGCGGTGCTACAGACGTGCAGCTGTGGCTGCATGCGAATAGGGACTGTGGATAATTCTAACTGTACAACACAGTTAGTGCGGCAGCAGTACATGAAGAGCAGCATCCACTGAATAGCATTAATTACACCCGATACAAAAGCAGTTCCCCTCAGAACGGAAGCTAATTCACCAGTTACACCCAAAACAGTAGAAGTTAAAGTAAGAGAAGCAATAATAGTCACAATTGTTTCTGGCAGAATTGTTTGAAGCAACGGAACATCAGTGTGCTAAATTGTAGCAACCATGGCAGAAGTAGCATTAGCAGTTAGCTATGTAAAGATACAGTATTTCTGCAATAGCAGCAGGGCTGCTGTATGGCTATCAGCCATGTACAGTAGCAACAGCGACGACCCACATTCAGAAGAGGCACTGAACCGTTGCATATGCGACGGACGGGCAAAACCTCAACCCCAAATAGATAGCTTTTAGTGCCCACATACAAGACATTTATCTGCACATAACAAGCTACTTCAGACTCTGAACACCTATCGCTACTCCATTCGAGTGAGTATTGAAGGTTAGGTCCTCTCATCGTTCCTTGAACTGCACTATTGTAGCTCTGATCACCGATCCGTTGAGACAAAATGGATAAATAACAATATAAACCTAAGAACCGTGGCCTAGACCAGTTGGTCACAAATAAAAACAACGATAAGTCAGACTTGTTAAGCGCATTGAGGTTCCGATGTATTTAGCCCATCCGGCATAGATGTGTGTCAAGCGCTAACAAAACAATGCAGCTATAGGTCGAATACGAACTAACCCAGTTCCGCAGTTAGCTACACATCTAAATCTAGTAAATATTTTTGGGATATTAAGGATTTATTAACTTTTTTAGATAGGTAGATTGAGTTAATGTAAGATTTTAACCTAATTTATAAACAACAATAAATGAAACTAAATATCTCCATTTTCTACTGGTATCTTCTACTGGTAACCATCATACCCTCGTTCTTGTAAAAAATAAATTGCCACAAAGGCCAAATAAAATCGGGACATATGATTTATGATCAATAATAATAATAAACAATCTAGATTGATGGGATAATAATAATGGTTGTCGAGTCCAGTGCGTATGTATGAGCGGCTATTATAGGACTCCGGCAGCACGTCGGAGGACACACGCCAAGCTGCACAGAGGCTCGTCACAGGATGAAGGACAAGCTTACATCTACAGACTATAATCACGTGTCCTTCTTGGACGTGGCCGCAAAAACCAGTACTCGCCCCAGCGACACACAACAGCACGCTTGTTGAAAGCGTACAATTTCTCAAAGCGAGCAAAGATATGCGTAAAATCTTCCCGACAGTAAAACTTTCAAAAAATTGCCAGTATTCTGCAGTTATCAGTAAAAAATGACATACAAACTGGAGCGTACCGTTAATTCAAGACCGACAAACGAAAAACGCCTTGATTTTCAGCGAGATATGTTGTGCAGAGTTCAGTCTCGGTAGAAGCGCCCAAGTGATACGCAATTGTTTGTTCATTGGCCGGTCTTAAGAGGCGAACCACCCAAGAGTAGCAACGGAGATGCAAATTTAGCAGCGCCGTCGCACTGCGCTCAACGGCGCCCATGCCGAGCACTGATGCGCGCTTGGGGCTACAGCAGCTGCCATATTTGCTACAGCAGACATGCTGTTGGCTACAGCAGACATGCTGTTGGCTACAGCAGACATGCTGTTGGCTACAGCAGACATGCTGTTGGCTACAGCTATATGTACACTGAGTTTGTTAACAGAAACATTAGCGAGAAAATTGCTGATCGCCCGGCAGCACTAGACATTTGTTATCGTGTTCTTTCAAATGATAGATTTGCATATGGATACTGAAAGAGCACGTATGTTTTTCCGAGCGAAAAAGGAATGTGAGCTGAATGAACAACATAAATTGTTGTATTGCAGTTAACCTGCACAGCCAGTACTCCACTCTGAAACGATATGAGATAACGTTGTTGGCCTTAGAAAGAATAGTGTAGCCCTCACTAGTGTAGCCCTAATAGTGTTAGGGCCCTCACCCGAAAGAATAGTGTAGTAAGGAAAATTAGGCACTTTGGTACTGTGAGCGGCGAAATATTTCGAGGACTAAAAATATGGAAAGAAATGCACCATACGCCGCGCGGATGCATACAGCGGCAAAGCTCAGCAAACCAGTTCTGCAACGATATCGTCAATTCTATCTAATTGAGCCAAGAAACTTGCTAGGGCGCTAATCTAACTTGAACAACTTACAGATTGCATGATAACCAAAGGCAGCCAAGGGAATCTTGACAAAAAAAATGTGCAGAAGAACGTTTTTTATCAATGTTTAGAAGAGACTACAACTATGATACTGGTTGCATTTAACCGTAGTTTTATTACTAGTTTGCGATAAGGCGTTTTTTGAATCTCGGAAAAAAGCATAATTTCTTCACGAAGAACTATCAGATTTGTACCTACATCCCATATAATAATAATTTAAATTTATCTATTCAAAGGATTACAAAAAAATTAATCCCAATATTTTTAGGATGAAAATAAGTTGTGATAATTAACATCCACAAACGCAAGTGCAGTAGACCTACTGCGTCATGTGCGGCGGAGCAGCAACTGCTGCGCGTGTACGCAGGATGAACGCAAAGTTCCTCGCAACGAACCATGAGCAAATGCGCACAAAGAGCAGACGGCGTAGCATGGGCACTCTGAGCTGCAAGGTCAGCTCAACAAATCGTCTGAACATTTATACGCCGCAAATAATCTTATCACTCTTAGGTACACTAGACAGTGACGAGTAACTTAGATGTGCGGGACTGCGGGACATAGACATCTATAATCAGGAGTACATTAATCTATACAATGGCGGGCATCAAATCCTTAACAGCTGTTGTGAAGGTCGTGCCTCGACGAGACGACAGTACTGATGCAGCGCCACGATTCAAGACTTATCCACACAACCTTCAAGATTTGCTCAACGCTCACAACACACTATAAAAACTATAGTGCCCACCGTGAAAGTCATCATGCCTCCACTATAATTATCCCGACCCTAATACACAATTAAACAGCGAGAATCGCAGTAAAAAAATCGACTTGGGCATCATCGAATATCAATAGGCAGTAAGCGCGGTCCTTCTGTCTTATATTTACAGTCGACGACGGGGAAGGAGAGGCTCGTGTCTCACAACACAGGACTAGACAAGGACATGTAAATAGGTCCGATGCAAAGGACATGCAAATAGGTCCGCTGCTGAGGACATGTAAATAGGCCCGCTGCAGAGGACATCCACGAGGCATCGCCTAATGAGCTGCAGAAGTTGGCACTGATGAACCTCTGTAAAGGTCGGTCGACATACATAAATGACCTCAAGCACAGCCCTAGAACACACACGGAAGACGACCAGCCTCTTTAGAAATAAATGACATTTGAGCAGCGATGACGCAGCAACACCAGGAAATATAACGGTTATGACGACCCAAAGTAATTAAATACACCGAAAATGTGAATAACGTTCTTCACTCATTTACACACGAATGAATTGAGTTTATTGAATACCTAAGTCCATACCTAAAGAAGAGACTGAACAAGAAACCATAGGAAGGTGGAGCAGCCACACGTACATGCCGACGTACAGCTAATTGCTGACCCTAAAAGACGGGAAGATGATCTCAGCAACTGCACGAGTAAGTGGGAGACAAACTCGCACTAAGTAACCATCAAGCACAGCAAACAAGGAGCTCATGCATACAACGTAGAGGTGGCGCCACTTCTCGTATGCACATCAACTCTTAGCTCTTAATTCGAGATGCCATTTTATAGTACGCTTAGCATATCGAGATGAACTTAGCACCTGTATAAACAATGCTCTGTCGCAGCAACAATAGGCAATTGATCAGATGAACCTGATACTCAGAATAGTTATGCGGAACAACGAATGCTGATTAAACCATGCTTATATTTAGCTAGAGTTTCCCAGCACATTAGAGCACTAATGGTACTCCCAATGCCAGGAAAAAACGCAAGTCATATTTCAAGGCCTCGAGCCGGCATATAAGTACCTCAAGGTGAAGGCCTTCACCTTTGAGTATTTCACATAAATTCCAACGAAAGAATATTTTGGTGAGAAATTAATAATGATTTTCAGTGGGGTCAAGTGGTTGCAAGAGTCCAAGGTACTCAAGAGGAGAGTAAATTTTGTGTTAAGGCAGCAAAGCTCTACTGTGTAAATCTTACAGAAATGACAGAAATCAATGATGATGAACCTGTCGCGCTCGCCGCCATAAACGTGCGTGCATTAACTCTAATAATTTACGCGCGAATCCTTGATACATTTATCGTAAATGGTGGATTTATTGGTAGCGCCAATTAGCATGCGCTAAACTAACATAATTCGGTGTAACGCATTATTTATGTTGGGTATTGTCAAGAAGATATTCCACTACAAATGTTTACTATAAACTCGTGTAGCCGGATTCTTCCCACCGAAGATTCTCAAAATCTACGATAAAATCCAAATCCCAAACGTATAGCAGGTATTGCTCGAAATCTCAAATGAAACCACTAGCAATCATTCAATTCCTAATTCAATCTTAATTCCACATAATAATGATAATATTGGTGAATTAATGAGAGCAAGGCAGCCATCTCAGCAAGGATCATCCCGCCCGGCAAGTAGAGGCCGTGACCTGGTCACGACAGACGCGCTCGACGCTGCTGCACAGGATGATCTGTTCACCACGCATGTCTGCTGCATTCACTAGAACCAGCCATGCACGGCTATAATATGACAGTTTCATGACCCTAGACATGATATCCAAGACACTGCACAATGCTGTATTCATGTACCAACTTATATCTAGTGGTTTACCAGCCCTCATGCTGATCATCATTGCTGCTTTATTGGAGAGAATATATATGCAGAGCAATCAGCTTAATGTGGTTGTTAACTCAAATTACAACTACCAGGTTTCCGCTTAAACATAACTTCATGAAGTAAGAACAGGTTCAGTCTTCAATTATAATGAGTCCTGTTACGGTTTGAATGCTTCTTTGTTCATGAAGGCAATATTAACAACAGAAATCATTTGAATTCACAGCGTCACATGGCATTGCAATTAGAATGGTGACATCATGCAAGCTGCATCACCGAGCATATCTCAGGAAAATACTGAACATTGTTGATGTTCCAGTGGCACACCCGAACAACGGCTGGTTATTTGTAGGATACAAATGGATGACACATAAATGCCCCCACAATTGAAAAATGAATTTGTTACCAAACCGTTTACATAATTAAACTTGATAATTATGCATAAAACCTATTTATTTCCAGCACCGATCAAGTATCTTATCAGCATAGAAGGGCGACTTACAGCACGTCGAACACAGCAATACCTTGCGCTGATAATTAAGCTTGTCTAGACGACATGTGCAGGAGTTTGAGAACGTGTTCATTAAATACAGGCCGCGATAAGAACAGTTACAAGCAAACAAGTCCACAGACACGTACATCGCGGCAATAGATAACGATTGAACAAATATGCATTTCAGATAAGATACCAAATAAAGAGGAGCAACGGAACTAAATTAACGAACGAATACCGTGAAGCAGCGATCGAAATATGCTATAACGTAGCATGATTCAATAATCGAACACATATATGGCATAGGAATCGGTTGCGAAAAAATTGGAGTGGCTACTTACAGGCTGACGCATATGCAATATGAGGTGTGCATAAAATTTTACGTTTTTGCCAACAATGGAAGTTTGTTCTGAAATAAAATTCATGGCATCGTTCATCAGCCAAGTCCAAGATTAATCCTTAGTCCACGTGAGTGGGTTTTATTAAATTGCGAGTTATGCCATAAAACAGCAATAAAGAAGAACAGCGACAGACAAACCATGAAATAAAACAGCAACAACCGCTCAACCTCCTTCATCAGCGCCCGCATCGCTTCTTGCGACCACAAATAATGTGCGGTTGTCACGATCAAGCCAATAGCTGAAGAGTTGAGGTCACTCTCGCAGCTCCGACAGGCGTGCATCAGGAAAGATTCCTTGTTCGCCAACGGCATTGAACAGGGCGCGTATGCCCGCTCGTCAGGATTCCTGTTAAGCACGCGTATCAACTATCAAATTTACGAGGAAAATTCGGGAGAATGACTTTGTTCAACTTCAAAGAATCTTAGCTGGATGTGACGCGCAGCGCAGGTGTAAGGTGAGGCATAGGCAATGAGAGGAAAAAAACCTGACCCTAGAGAACACTAATTGATAAGAGCAGGCTACTAAACGAGCACAAGGGCAGCAAAAATTGGGGGCAAGAATTTATTTAGCATATGCAGTCGAACGGATACTACACGAAAAAGAAGTCAACAGAAATCTCTATTCTCTTCCCTATAAGCCGAGCGCTCGATAAGATAGTGTCATAGATCAGCAAAAAAAAATAGAGTTGCATAATGCGCTTCACATTAGAGTTGAAAATAAATGTGACTATCAAAGCACGATGTCAGCATGGGGACGAGACAATAAGCTGCGTACTGACTGTGCAGCGAGGCCGTAGCACAGGGTCCTGGACAGGGACTTGGCAGATGGTTCCTTGATGGGACCTTGGCAAATGGTTCCTGGTGAGGCCTTGGCAGATGGTTCCTCGACAGGGCCTTGACAGATGTTTCCTCGACAGGGCCTTGCCAGATGGTTCCTTAGTAAGACCTTGACGCCTCAAACCACAAGGGGCGCAGCACCACCAAGGCAGGCATGTCAGGGGGACTGAAGCAGACGTGAGGAGGAAATGTTCGTCGTGTGCCCACAAAGCAGCAGTTGTGACGAGGAGTCTTTCTTGCAACACCGCGCCGTCAACTCGCCACCACCGACGCCACAATTTAATAAGCAGGAAAACACGGTATAGGCAACGTCAGGAAATGAGCGGCTCACATTTATTTATTTACAACGTTTACACGAAACGGTCACAAATGCACCATAAGCAATGGTACTGCTTAGTGGTAAATTTTCAATCTTTATCTCCCGATGGAGTTATTTGTTACAGTTCTTCAATGGAAGTAACTCGGATCTGTTGGGAAATAACACGCTACACCAAGAATAACCACCCCAGCAATTTTAAATTTTACAGTTTCGTGACTATTTATTTAACAGCTCCAGAGCAGAGCTTTGCACATTTATAAATAACTACTGCGAAATCGTCATCATAAAAGTAACCAAGAAAATAATAAACGCAAATATATACGGGTATATCTAGCATTTCTATGAAGACTGGCAGCGAGTCAATATTTTTTTAAAACACCGTTCAAAATTTGGAGGTCCGCACAAAAAAACTTTAACAACACACACTTTTCTGGCACGAGCAAGTAGGCTAGCTACGCGCGATGAGGGGCTCGTTCATTTACTTCAGATCGATCGGAAGGAAATCCCAAGCAAGGCGAGACATTAATTAGTCCAAGGCTAAGTAATCCTGAACGCCTTATGTTGGAACGAGGACACATGAATGATTGTATATAACCGGTTGAAAATATTCTGTAAACTTGCAAGCCGATTTTTGCTGAAATGTGAAAAAATGGCTCCCGAGATTCACATCGCATGAAACTATTTTCGAAGCAGCAGACGTAACATATTGTATGTGTAATTTCCTTTCCTGGAGCGCTGGCAATAAAGAAAAAAATCAAATTCCTGCCATGGCATCTCATCTCATTTTGTTGCCAAGGAATGATCCCAACGTGACGGTGCAATCGTGTCCAAGCGTCCATTTAACAAATCTGTAATTGCAGGTACGCAAAACTTACAATCTCCCATGAACAGTTTTGGTGTTGATTTTATTAATTAAACCTCAAAGGAATGTCTTCTAGAGAGAATATTGGCAAGAAACTAGCAGGAACTCCCACGGCCACGCTCGCCAGCAGCCCCCTTCGCATAATTCACAGCCCACGCGACCGAGGAGACCGCACGTTGCTTGGTCTCAGGTTCCCATGAAACAGGCGGGTGGTACACGGCACAACTTATCGGCGTGGAGAAGGCAAGAAACTTCGTAGTTACAGTACAATGAAGGACGTTAAATGTGGGCTATAATCGTCTCATGTACCTTCATCTCGTCCTAGTGTACAAAGCTGTCATGACGCATATTCTTCAAAATTAAAACGAGACAGTCAGCGTTACATAATAAGGTTTTGGGATTTGAACGTGATGAAGAATTCTAGAATACCATTGTGGTGCTTAATCAGCTATACGAATATCTGTAGTTGCATTGAAAGGCATTCTTGTGGAACGTAAACGTTACAGAACGTTTAACTGTACATTCTAACTTCCTGATTATCCGGTAATACGAACAGTGAAATTGTTTACGGCCACAATGTTGGTCACACGTAACACTGAGTCTTAACTCATCGCACACCATCAAACCGCGCGGTGACACGAATTGCTGTGCGCTGCTGCTCACCAGCATGCACAGCTCAGCTCAGCTCAACGCGTTCGTCGTCGCTACGCACGACCAACTCTTCCGCCACTTTCACCGAATCCATCACAGACTTAGATAGAATTAGTCATTTTTAGCTGGATAGGATTGCCTTTTTACGCAAACAGAATTGCAGTTGAACGCTATAATTGTGGTGTAAATCAAAAATCAAACTCCAGGCAATAAGTTATTGAAGCATAAATGAATTTTTCGACAGCCAAACTTCAAGAAGAAATGAAAAAACGCCTATACCAAGAGATTTTAAAGTATTCGAATATGTCGTGGATAAACCTACTATTTTCTACTTTTGACTACACGTTATATACAGCAGTATCATCGATGATGGTAAGATCAGTTTTGTCATATGAAGACATGTCTAACAAGTTTGCCTCAAATGGCTAGACTTCGAAGAAAAGTACCAACACACCAGCCGAAAAAGAAGAGTCAGGTCACGCTAACCATGTGCTGCATGCCAATACCATCATCCAGCTGCACGGCAGTTGTGTATACCAGGCATAGCACTTGCTGTACCTACCAGTACCTGCAACTGCTGCTCGCTCCTAACTACGATGTGTTCAGGAAATTCGTGCCTTCGACAAGCAGCAAATTATCCCCACAACTAAATGTGATGCATGAAAATTTTTCACTACGCAGTACTGGGCCATGAACCATTGATGCTGTTCTGCATTGGGAGCAGCGAAACAAATATATTCATTGAATAAAAAAATCACCTTTACTATAACTAAATCCTAGAACTTTGTGCAAACTAGAAGAAGAAGAAGAATAGGCATCCTGAAATTTTGCATTATGAGCAGAATGAGTGTACTTCTGATTTTAGTTTTGCATTTAATTAGCATCCTACTAGTTTCATGCCTTAAACTACTGTACTATAGTCAATTCATCAACAGTACTTTTAGGCCAAATTTTTGTTTGCTTATAAATATTTACACATAAAGCACCCTTGGTATATATCATGGATACCACCAAAATATTTGACATGCTCTTCAAAGGCACAAATTTTGCAGCAATATTATTCAGACAACCCGCATTGGAATGGCATGATTGCAAACCTTTGTCAGCCTAAAAGGCAATATATAATTCAATTCTCAGTGTTAAACATCATTTAGATCAAAAAATTTTATTTACAGAAGAACTTGAGTCACAACTGACTTCATAACGGTTTCAGTATTTATGAACATTCCATTGGTTGCACATACAAATTTACTGTTATATTCATGGAATAAATACTTTTCTAAAAAGTTTTTTAATTAATATATGTTTTTAAAACTTTTTTCTCCAAAAGTCTTCATAAGCATTAGAGAATTTTTACATAATATAAATGTTTCAGTGATACAATATCTGTAGACAAAAAATTATATCACAAAGGAGACAAAGAAATTCAGGAAAGATCAAGTGAGGTCACATTAGACTTGTTGCAAAATTCCAGAGGCATGCAAGCTTAAATATATTTTTTAATATATGTTACTTTATTAAGAGATAAAAAAGGCCCTGACATCTTACTGAAATTTCAGTTCTCTAAAACCATATATTTTGTAAATTCTGATACCTTAAAAATCATAAAAGTTATGGTGCTAAGAAGTTTAACATTTTTCAGTTTGTTCTATGTTTGCTATAAAGTCATAAATTTGTGATATCATGAGAGTTTGTATATGCTTTGATATAGAGGAAATATATTATATTCTTCAATTATTAGACAAATGAGTTTGACGCTATTATTTTTTCAAGGTTAATATAATTGACTCCATCGAAATGCAAATCCACATTTAAATTTTTTTCATGGCAATAAAGTTGATGAAAATTTGAACTATAGAAATCCAGTAGTCAATTTTTCCAGTTTGGATTCAGTAGTGATTAAAATTTACCTCACTAATGAATAAAAAAAAATAAAACCAAATAAAAAGTAGGCTATATGTTAAATGTCAACATGAAAATGGCTCATTGTCCCTCAATTCAAGCAGTTTGAGCCCCTCCAAGGCTGAGAAGGCTCTGGCCTAAGGCTAAGGGTAGAGAAAATATTTATCTTTGTTTAATGTAATCAGTAAACAGCAACATTGCTAGAGGGCAGCCCATAGCTTACAAATATCTACCACTACCTGGCGGCTGTACCTACTAGCCTACTTTCCAAGCCTGGAGGCTGGACTATAGCTTTGCCAACATTTAGGGATTTCAAAATCTTAGATATATGGTTTTCTGATAAGTTCTTTATTGGATGTAACAACTAGTCTGCAAGACTCATAGAATATTGAATTTTTTTTAACCATCTTCCCAGTTCAGTTGCAAATGCCAAATTATTGGCTCTGTGAGTGGGAGCTGGAAAAAAGACTGGAACACGAGCTGTCAAGCTCCAGCCTTGCAGCCTAAAATGATGCTCTTTAAATGGAGCATAATTTATTGAATTTATTGATAAAATCAAAATTATTTCGAAGCAGTATTAGACGGTGAAGACTGTAAAAACATCCTATGTAAAAATGTTCGACAAAATATTTGTAAAAGGCTTTGTTGTTAGAGAGCAACGGGGTGAGATTCAAAATAAAGCAGACGCTCGCCGATGTAAATGCATACTGTATATGACAAATAAAAAGAGTTAAAAGACTGGTCATTTGAAAATTTACCTTCAAAAGGCGTAAATTGCCATCTCTTGCCGCCGAGAAGACTATTTTTGAGCATTCCATTTCAAGACGAGTTCCTAAAAATCCAACACGAGGAAACTAAGGACACATCGTCACACGACACACGCTAACAGCTGACTGAGCGACTACCTAGCAGACGAGCTGTCCCGACTCCGCTTGCCTACTAATGATGATCAGGTGGCGGTCGTTGTTACAGCCATGGCTGAGTCATAGACATAAGACGGCTGACTCAACAAACACAAAACAACAACAGTTTTAGCTCCTAATTTCACATTAAAGTTATAACAGCACAGCAGGATATCACGAGTATCACCAGAGTTGCACATGAACCATTTCACGACGGTGATATTATTAAAAACGTAAATTTACAGGCTGCAGTAACATCTGTATTTGAAATTAGTGGTAAAATAATTGAATCGTACAAATTAGGTTGAAACACAATGCGGAGTAAACAATTGAACGCTTTTTATCTAAGGAGGACAGGATATGGGGATATAATTTCATTTATTGAACTGCGTCGACAGTCAGTGAATCGCTGCACGCGCAGCGTAATAGAAATGATCTATTTAACGTTCAAATGCGTAAATAAATTATTATAAAAAATGCAGTTCAAATTTAAGATTGTATATTTGCGAACCAACAAATGAACATCTTTTGATCAATTTGAATGAAAAATTCAATCGCAGCATTAAACATTACTCCCTATTTAAACCACATACATAATTTTCATGCCATTGAATGCTGAAAACTAGTGCAAAACGATTACTCATAAGTATCAAAGATTCTTGCTCGATGTCAAATCGAATTGACGTTGGTGGAATAAACGTCTCTGATTGGATATTACTACGCTATAAATCTTGCATCTTTCAACATATACCATCAAGTGTACGGCTACTATAAACATTATTTTATAGCGGTTTTGGCGTTTATTAGGCCGTAGGCCTGTCGCCGATTCTTAACATCGTAGATCATCCACATTATTTTACGGTCTCGAATTCTGCTGTGCTTAACCGCCCGGCCTCGTTCTGACCAGAAACTGGCGCACAGAGATGGGATCGAACCCACACCTCTCTGCTCCAATCCTGCTACTCTGTAACCATTGGGTTTCGGTTCAATGGCTGCAATAATTATAAACCCAAACAGTGACTTATGATTTATTCTTCATGGAAAGCGAAATCTACTCAAATCTACGCAACATCTTACATTTCTGCGATAAGAACAGCTGTGATTGTTTAACCCATACCTGCAGAATAATTAAATAGGATTCTGGTCGTGAAAAAAGATGGAATGGGAAATTCGAGTAGACCCAAAACCCTATTTTTCTGGTTAGCGGCAGCTGAGGCGCTTTCACTATGAAAATAGATTCAGATGATCCTCCAACTTTAAAGCCCGATATTCGAAGTGGGAAATACTTATCGCTAATATTATCTGCTAAAACTTTCCCGAAGTATAACAGCTATATGAAGGAAAATGCTCAGCTAATTTCTGTAATATTTGGACTAAGCTCACGTATACAGGTCACACTCATAGTTCAATCATGGGTCACACTGACCGGCAAATAGTTACAAATATTCAGGCTAATTGCGTTGTATGTTTTTGAGCCGAGCAGATTTAGTTCCCATTTATAAAATGTCTTCAACATGCAGCTGGCAGTCATCACTTTTGAACTGAGCTTGCTAATGCTAACTGAGCTTGCAAATTATGTTACGAGCTTTATTAAAAATACATATTTACTCAGTACCCATATAACGGCAAGTTTTAGTCTATGCTAAATTAAAGAATTTATCATACCATTCGAAGTCGTGCCCCAATGGCAAAAAATCTAAATCCATTCAGTCCCTTGAAAATTTGTAATTTATATTTGGAATCAAACAACAAGTGTGACAATGGACAAATAGTAAGAGACATAAATAATCGCCTCATATTTCACTTGAACAATTATAGCCTTCAGTGAATAGGATATCACCACGCAATAAAAACGATTAGAAAACATTGTGCATTTCTCTGGGCAGTTCGTGACCTTACGAAAGGGCAAGGCGATCAAGGATTCGTGCGCGGCGACCAGCGGATAGTGTGTTATACAACGCGCCAGACCACGCCTCCATAGCGGTATCAGGATTATTGAAAATAATTACGATTTAAAAACACAATTTGGTTCAAAACATTTAATATGCCAATCAAAAAGGAGAAATCCGAATATTGAATCAACAACACTTGCGATCAACGCATTAACGTTTTATTTTGTGGTTACGATAACCGAATAATCGCCAGTGCCATTGACATCGATAGCATTACTTCAATCTCATGTTAAAAGTTCTCAACTAAGATTAGCGAGTTAAGCTGAGAAAATCAAAATATTGACGGTGACTGGCTGTCGGAGTTCAGTGGTTCTTTGTTATAATACATTTATTACCTCAATATACATATCTTAACATTTTTTCTGCATCGCGCTACAAACATGAGCAGAAAGCTTCATAATTAGCATTGAAGGGCAATATTTACTCAAGTTACTGTCGAATTTTCAACGGAAAGTTTAAACAAAAAGAATTCGGCACATCAGACAGTAGAAACAGACCGCTTTGAAATAAACATTTGTATTGTTGCGAGGTATTCTATAAGACGGCCTTATGGAGGCCATTATTTACCTGTACCGTTCTTTGCACATTAATATAGAACGATAACTTCTTGAAGAAATAGCAACAAAACGTTGCAGTAAGTCTTCCATGAGTGGCTCAGTATGTTGACATTAAAAATGCTGATCATGAGCTGATAGCGCAGTACAAATGCATCGCCAGCGTCATCGCTGGTCGCGCGTGCGTCTTGCATCCGCATCCGTAGCGTGTGACGCATCGCGCCAAGTGGCGGCCACGCCGCGCTAACGGACGCTGCAGTAGCATTCTCACGACATTCATGTGACCGTCGGATGCTTTCTATACATTAACATCCTGAAACGCAAACCTTACTCTAAAGGTCGGAGAAATGCGAAAGCTTTAGTAAATTATTGACAGCTGTAGTGTAGAATGTCATCGTTTCTCGTCAAAGTGCCCGACGTAATTTTTGTTGATTTTGCCATGTAGCATCAGGATTTTATGTGAATGCAAGATCATTTCTGTACGACATCGGCGTGTCAGGGTTAAAAGACGCTTCCCTCCTGTCATTATAAACTAAATAACTTTATTTTGAAGAAAGCGATAGGATTTGAAACGTTTCGTCAATGTTGCATCATTCAAACACAAAGAAATCGATTCTGGTTGGCATTGCATTGTTTAATATTACGCGGTATACTCAACGCAGGGAATGCCATCTAATGCCCTTGCCAAGTTTCATCCACTGAATACTCCAGCATGCATGGAAATCTAAAAACTTGGATGATGAATACCACGTTATGATCAGAAACACTAACTCATTTCTGTCAACGGGCAGTAAGAGAAAGACCTATATAATCAAAACTGCTAAAAAGGAAAAATAGAAACTAATATCATTGGCATAGTTTTTATTCGCTAGAGGCATTGCATCTTTCCTCTTCCAGCTGAAACTTGAAAGAGAAATTTCCGTCCTTGAGGTCGAGGCAATAATGGAATATTTTCGAGATGCCGGAGGTGGCGGGGGAGAGGAGAGACCGCGGGTGCCGGAGCAGGTGAACGCCCTGGTGGCACGTAGCGTTCCACGCCACCTGGGCAATGAGGATAAATTCAGTGGCACCGTGGAAAATGTTGTGCACATCCACCAAGTAAAAGAATATATGATATATTACAAAAAATGGTATCATTATAAAATACTATGAATAAAAAATATCGTAAATCAGTTACATTGTAGGACGAAAAGATCGGGGTGATATGATAGTAGTTTAATCAAGAACAAAGGAACGGCATAGCAAAAATTACAAGCAACAAAATATAATTAATAAGACCCAAACTGGCAGCCAAGCAACCAAACAAAATAGAGAAAATTTACATAAATATTCTTAGCCTGGGCAACAAGTTTAAGAAACATAATAATAGGCCTAATACTACTGAACCATTTGCCCGCTAACAAGAACTCTAATTACCAGTCTCTCAGATACAAAAAGCATCGACAACGATCAATGTACCCGTAGACCGAAGGTTGAGACGAATATTATCTTTAATGGATGAAATTCTTCATAATACATTTTATCCGTCGATTCAAACATCTTCCACTTCACGGTAAAGTAAATACAAATTCCTACCAGATAAACAAAATTTCCACACAGCAATGAGGAAGTAGGGCCGTAACCATGCAGAGGGGCGAAAAGCTATATTGGGCTGACCTTTCTGCCGGTGAGGTGATCGTGTGCGAGGGGACCTGTGCTGATGGTCTGATCAGCGAAGTGCCAGTCAGCCCACACTGCCACCCCGTTGAAGTAAAGCTCAGGCTGAGCATCAGCGCTCTTGTCTCGAGCTTGCCGCTTGATGCGATCAGGGCGCGCAGCGTCAGAGGCACGCAAGGCATCGACGTCCAGTTCAACGTTGCCTTTAAAATGTCGCTGCACGCCGCAGATCGGCTCTCTTAGATACAACTTCGTGATCATCACCGGTTCGTGCAGGGAGTAGCAAGGATATTCCCACAGCGGCTGCGGCTCCACAACTTCGCCTGTGCCGGTACGTGCCAAGTCTACCATCTGGCGTCAGGACATTTCATTAGTGGGCCAATGAAGCAAATTAAATCCGAATTTGCAGGAAGGTACAAATTTGGTCAGAATATATATCTTCAACAATAAATATTAAGCAGTATTTATTTTTGTACATATACAATAAAAGTATAAGGAAATCTGGTCACCTCATCAAAAGCAGTAAGATCGAAGCCACAACGCTGGCGGCAGGGAGCTCGTATCTTCCAGAGGTCGTCAAAGCTAACGGCCATGACGTGTATCGAGACGCACGCTGGCAGCAACATGGCTGACGTGCTAATGGGCAAACTTGGAACTGTGTTACCGGCGCAGTGAGACTCCAAAGATTTAGAAGTTGGAAAATTGAGATCAACAGATCTACTAACAAAAGAGTTTGATTCAAAATCAGTCGGGTTAGTGAGATTGGACGGTACATCTTCTGAAACATTCCGACCATTTGTCTCGCTGGAAGACAGTTCTTGAGGACGTTGATCAGAGGGTGAGGATTTGGAGGAGTGGGGCTGCACTGAGGCATAAGAAGGAGGGAGCAGGTGAGAACACTCGCTCAGGAGGCTGCTGAGTCGTACGTTGTGCCACGGCAGCAGCGAAGAGTTGAAGTGCGGCTCAGCAAACACAACCCCGATCTGGTCAGGCGGTGCGGAGTGTAACAATAGCCTTTAAATTCATAATAAAAGTAATTTTTCATTTGTTATAAAATCATCTGCAGATGCAGAACAAAATACACCTTTATTAGACAACAACAACAAAACCGTGAAGCAGCAGAAAAGAATAATTATTAACCGTATTTGAACAAAATTGAGAATGAACTATGGACATTCGCAGCAACATGTACCTTATGTTTGACTGCAGCGACTGAGATCTTGGAGAGGTCTTCAGGCAGCAGAGTGACGTGCTCCTTGAGAGCGTTCAGTTCCAGAAAGTCCAGCAGCAAACGCCGATTTTGGCGGATGGTCTCGTGAACGTAAACATGTTGCACGTCTGAGCACGAAATGTAAACTAGATGATAAACTGTACAGATTAATTACACATAAATCAAGAGAATTATTTTCATGTTTGAGATCATATTCGAGATTCAAGTTCCTCTTGAACAGGAATGGCTACAATTTTAACAGTACTACATTCATCTACATGTTGAAAAAATTTTTACATAAAAAGTTCCCAGCAATGCTTTACACAAGAAATGGCGTGTGACGCAGCTGGTCTAGCAAATAGCAAGACAAGTTCTTCAGTTGGTTTGCAACTAAACACAAGTGCCCGTGGAAATAAACTGAACGAATGTTGTGAGCTTACTAAACAAATGCGTCCATCAAAATTAACTGATTAAATCCTACGGCAAGCTAACTAAACAAATGAGTCCCTAATAAATGCCTTTTTGAGCCTACGGAACAAATGAATCTATTAAAATGAACTGAATATATGCCTCGGTGAGCTAATAAATGCAGCCTACTGGCATGAGAGGCGAGGCGTCCGATGAGGAGGACGTTCGAGGCGTCGCCCAACACCAGCCACGCCATCGTCCGAGGCAGCGCCAGGGCAGCGTCAAGAACTCTGCTCAGGACTGTCGAGTTTATGATTAACGCACATTAATCAATAAAAAGTTTATATTTCATCTATGGTAATAAATAGGTAACTATTTCTTTATAAATTAGGAGGTTTTTGTTGTTCACACTATATTTACATTTTAGGAATATTTGCTTTGAATAAAAGTCAAAATTTTCTCCAAGTCAAGTAGAGAGTTTATTCCAAGAGAACGTACCCAAATTAATTAAGGTACAGGTAAACTCTTTATATTATGTCAGGCTAGGTCAAAAGCAAAGCACTACAAGAAATGTTCATATTGAGATAAAAATTCGCACAGTTGAGTCGGTGTATATCAGAGAGTTGAGCCAGTCTGGTACGAGGGTTCACAAGGTGCTGTCCACACGAGCAGTGAGGAGCAGGCGGCCGCACGTCGGTCGTACTGCGATACAAAAACAAACATATCGGTCAGAGAACATTAAACAATCAGAAAATTTCGCCAACAAACGATCCATTTTTTTTATGCGGGGTATGAAACCAACGATCCATTTTTTTAAGCGAGGTATGAAAGAAACAATTAACTAGTTCTCTCTCACCCATGAGACAGCGAGAACCACATGCTGTAATCGTCTCTGGCTGCGGTGAGAATAAGTGGCTTGCTGCTACTGTGCGCGGTGAGAGGGATGAAGGGTCTAGGTAGATGATAGACGGCCTGCATCCAGTGATCCCTCCAAGCTAAACTCGAGTCACGTTCAGCCCACGTTGGAGCACAAGAAAGTACGATATCTTGGTCCTGATCCATGATAAGATGCCACCACATGAACACAGCGTGACACTCAAGGCTTTTATCTAAGCGCGACAGGAAGCTAACATGCACGGTGTCTGTAGTGGACAAAGGAATGTCACGGCCGCTCCAGTCAAACTTGAACATACATAGAGGCTCAGACACGGCGGTAAAATGTGAAGGATCGAGTTGTGAGAGCTGTAAATCGTGCACGGAGATGGAGCCTGGACACTCGGCCAGCCAAGATGGAAGGTTCAGATGAGACGAATGCGGTGGCCTGTTGTAGTAAGGGACGTTTGTGGAGGCCAGCAGGTCAGAACTCACTACTTGAGCGTAGACAAGTGCCCCGGAAGGCACCAACAATGCATCTTCCTGCCAGCACAAAGCCATATTATTTGTCAAGCGTTCTTCATAGCTGCACGTTAACACCTACCTATCAAAATCTAGATACCGAAACTAATTATTAAAATGACAATGCAAAGCTTCGTCCATCAGGATTACTTTTTATAGAGTATAAACCATAGAAAAAAATCACACAATATAACAAATAACTGCAAGTATCCACAAATGCTTCACTTACTGATGTTCTTATGAGATGTCTCACTCCTCATGGTAATTAGCTAACCTTAGGCAAGCTTTAAACAAAATCATTTAAATGGACTTTAAAGCCTATAATCTTTCAAGCCCTTCAGAGCTCTTTAACACGTTGACTCCGAAGTGGTACATATGTGTACCACAAAATGTATTTCTCCAGGACCTAGTGGTACATAATTCAGGTTGCTTAAGATCGGCCAAATCCGAGAACAAAAAAGGCCAAAAAAGGCCGATAACTCAATATATATACTAGTTTATTTGTAGGTTAAGATATAAAAATTCCCTTTATTTTCCTTTTGCAGTACTTACAATTTAATTCGGAAGTACGTACCCCTATCATAAATTTTAGCCGGTCAACACAATTGTGAAAAACTAAATCAAGGAATTTGTCTGGAAAAAATTACCATATGGCAACCCTGTTTGAAAACAGTACAAAAAATGAAATAATAGTGCAAGATGAAGCAATCGGAGTCAAAGTGCTAAATTATATAAAACTAATAGAGTATCCCCGCCTGCAAAATAGAATGGGTGCCAAAATGTTCACATATATTAATAGGTACTTACCTACTTCATTTCGAAGACTTGATTTCTCTAGTGAATCCCATGATAATTTGATCAAACCTGTTTTCAGAAGCACAGATCCCAATTACTACATTTCATTTAATGATAAAACATGTTTATTGGGAGAGAGAAAGCACTGACAGTGAGCAAATGTAGTCTAGCGTGTTCATAGGTGCTGATGGCGCCCTCTCCAATGAGCTCTGTGTCAAAGAGCTCAGCAACGAGCAGATTAGCGCGCTCAGGCAGATCTTCTCCCAGGACAAGTTCTGTGGAGCGCTTGTGAATCACCTGAACCTGTGAGAGCAAAGAAATAATGATTAAGTACAAGAAAGAAGAAAAATTAAAAATATTAGAGCCAGAATGAACAACTACATAAGAAAAAAAGCATAAAAACTCTTCGTATTAATTTTTGAACCATTTGTCCAAAATATATGAGACCCTGGAAGGAACTGACCTTTTCAGCAAATCCATTTGCCACCAAGACTTTCTCAGCACAGCAAGCCATTGGTTCAAACGACTGCAATGGATGAACATCACGGTATGAGAAATGTATTTTGAAAGAAAAATAATTGGTGAGGCCTCCTCTAATAGATCAAGGAAAAATAGGTACTGTAAATAAGAATAACTCTCAGATATTATTTGAAAATTAATTCATTCATCATGAAAAGAACAAAAGCAAATAGATAGTTAGGGGGATGAGGAATGCAGAAAATTTTGTTGGAATGTAATGACCAATATTTTTGTTTATTTACTTGAAAGCAAATAGAAGTGAATTAATAGCATATCACAGTTCTTTACATTTCTAACAGCTTCAACATATGTTAAGTCATCTGACCATTATTAAGCAAGGATCATACTTCACATGCAGTGATGTGATCAGCACCACACTGCAGAGCCATCATAGACAACAGTCCCGTGCCAGTCCCAATGTCCAGCACTCTGACACTGTCACCTCTTGCCCGTAATGTAGCCACTGCTTTTCTGATTGCATCGTAGTAAAGCTGGTTCTGAAAAATGGAATGGGTGACACATGATTTGACAATTAAAAGATGAAGACTGAGGGACAGTGAGTGGCAAAAGTATTTCATACCTCAGGTCTATATTGTTACCTCAAATACTCAAATAATAATTTTTTGTATGCATATATTGTAATTAAAATTGTTGATGAATAAATGAAAAGCAAAATAGAAATTGTTCCCCAAGCTATATAATCAACAATCCTAGTTAATACAAAAATAGTGTCCACAGTCCAATACAAAAAGTTTTGGACACCATGTGAGCACTTTTATGATTATGCATGCAACATAAGTTGTCATTGTTTTTCTCATTAGTACCACTTATTATTTCAACCAATTACAGGATTTCATCATTATCTGTAAGCCACATCAAGTGTGGGGAAAACATCACTGTGTAAGGTGCGATGGAAGTAATGTAAGAGCATCACAAATATGGTATAGTGATATAAATGTGAATGAAGGTGCCTATATATTTCCCACTACACCTATATTGTGGAATGACCTAGTAAGTCCAAAAGCAAAACATGTGGTATGATCAGAAAAATGTTTTGTAATTGCTAGAAGTTGGTGTAAAAGATTTTAACATAGGTACCAATTTTACAACATTTTTGGACATCTGCTGTTGATAATGTTTTTAAAAATATTTATGGTGAAAGTAAATTCAATTTCTGGTTGTTTCAGAATAAAAAAATATTTGAAATAGATTCTACTTCTACCTGCTGTCCTTGGTGGAAGAGGTTTTGATGTGACAACAGATATAGAAATAAGTGCAGCTTCAAGCTGTATTCTATAAGTTACATTTCAACTAGTAATTAAATTATACTAAATTAACCTAAAACTTTAGCATGACACAGCCAAGGTTGTAGCAGAGCTAGCTTTGATTCAACGGTGGTCTCTCATGATCAACTCTTTCTGTCTTACCCGCTCATCATCATGAAGCATGTCAGCATAAGCAGAGCTGGCAACCTCTTTGGAATAGTCATAATCTTCATCCTGCATCTCCCACTCTTGCTGTCCTGAGACTGGGTTGTAATGTTGAACAAAAACTTTTCCAATGGTTGCATTTTTAATGGGTGAAGAACTCATCCTTGCTGACCTTGCACCAACTCTTGCCAAAACAAATGGGTTCTTATAAAAGGCTTTACTGAAATTATGTAAAACACTGTGAAATACCTTGAAAGTTCCCAGAAATGCTGAATTGTTCACCATGGAAAAGTAAAAGTTTACACTCTTGATTATAAAACTTAATGGAATCCTAACCAAGAATATGTCACTTTAATCTTATCTGAAGAGTCAGAAACAGGATTTAGGAGACTACAATTAATAACTATGTAACAATCTCAGAAGCAACTAAAATCAACAAAATGCAAGACTCCAGAAACAACCTATATATATATGCCAATATTAGATGAAAAAACCAACCCATCATTAAATTATCTATACCTATATTACTAGGCCCCTCAAATTGTTCTATATTCATTCAGGATCTATTATAATACAATGAAAAAAATGGCCCCTACAGGCCATTTTTTCCAACATTTAAAAATCCATATAAAGAGTTTTACCATTTGTCTAACTTCTTGGGCACTGTTTTGGCAATTTTTTGTCTTCATTGCTAAAGAAATAAACTTTAAAATTTTTTTCAATTATTTTCTGTTAGCTCTACCTAAACTTAATGTTTAACATTAATTTAAATTTTGCATTTAATTCAACATGTTAATTCAACATGCATTTTTTCACACTGCATAATTTAGCTTCCTAAAGAAATATAACTATCAATACAAGCCAAAGAATTTTTGAATATTGAAAACAGTAGAAGCTTCAAAGTTTGGTACAAATTTTATAGTGCTACTGCCAAGTCTATTTCTTAAAAGGATATGGTAACTACAACATTTTGTAACTGAAATAGATCTAGGTATTTGGGCAATGGGCAATGTGATTGATACACTTGGTTAAAAATGAAGTTAGGTCTGAGGAATACTGTTTAAAGCATTTTAAATTTACTAACCAATCAATGTCTTGGGGAGTTGGAGTAAAAGTTATCCAGGCAGTCTGGACCACTGTGCAGAAAGTGCCCCAATCTCTTAGTCATGAGGTAACCTGGCCTGCACTGCCAGTCTGGCACTCAGGTCTCAGGCTATCATGGCAGACTTTTTTATTAGACATTGGCTTCTTTATTTCCCATTAGGTTTTGGAAGCTTGGCCATCAAAGCCCCCAAACCCACTTGTTTCACTAGCCTGTACATACATACTGGAACATAAAAACAGAAGACTTGAGCATGAACTGTTCATGCTTATTGCTCAAGTCTCAAGAAATGAATGCGATGTCATATTACTTGAAAAATTAGACTGATTAGAACTTTAGAAGAGGATGCAACTGCTGCATGTGCATAGTCTTTACTCTTATTATCAATCTATCCCAAGTGCCAAAATGTGTTGAGAGTTTGAGACATAAAATATGTAGTATATCTAAAATCTGAATATCATTGAAAACAAAAGTCAGGTCTTTAGGATTAATACTAATAGGGGTTTCTTTCAAGTTTCAATTTTACTTTGATTAACTACAGTATGTATTGTAAAATGTAAATTGAATTAACATCTAAGTTAAAATTAATGTTGAAAAAACTGTATATGTATAATGTATGGATTGTAAATTAGATAAAAAAAACTGTAGAGTTTATTTTTTCACTGCTAATGTGCAAAAAATTACTAAAATTTTGCCAAAATATAAAGACAAATTTATTTAAATAAAAAAATTGACTTTGATATGAAGCAGGTCAGCAGGATAGGAATTTTCCTAAGTGATTCTGTAATCTTGCGAGTTGCGGGCTGCGGCTCCAACATGACAAATTTTTAAAGCATTTGGAATCTCTCACTCATAAAAAAGCTTTCCACCCAACAAAACAGAGCAAAGTGTAAAGCTTTCCTTAGATAGGTAGGTACAGTGCTTTGCCAGGTGACTGACTATAAATGAAAAGGAGGATCAAAAGTGGACAAACTGTTTCAATTGTATGGTACCTCAGATTTGTTATAGAATTGTTTGGATGTCTCTTGTTTGATAGATATTTTTATTTTTCTTTTATTTAATGGATTTTTTGAAAATTTTCCAGGCTCTTGAGTCCTAGTATGGAATATATCTACTTGGCAAGCCGTGACTGAATTTTTTGAGCCGTGGTTTTATGGATTTGCCAGCCGTGATTTCATTTCTACGAGCCGTGATTCTATTTCACCGAGCCGTGAATTCCATATCTCGGCCATGAAAAGCCATTTACGAGGTGCGAATGCGAATTTATTTACAAAGTTTATGCACGTGTTACCCCAAATCTCTAATTTTACCCTTAAACAGTCAAACGGCAACAATAAAATTTGTCTCTACTGTAAGTTCAGCACGTGTTAATATACAGTCTGACCGCTTTGACATGACCGCAACTATGCGCGATCTTCAACAAACGTTTTGTTTATTTGTTTACATTACGATGTTTATGTTTTTTCTGCAAGATATTTTTGGCGGAAACGGTAAAGCAATGCGGATTGCGGAAGTTGAAAATTTTATGAAATGACATGTTTGCGAAGTGCAAACCGCGATTTTTTAATCGAACAAAAATTTATGACATTCGAGCCGCGAGATTTCATACCTACTGAAATTATATGATATTAGAGCCGCGATATTTCAGACAAAAATAGGACTTTTCCAGACTAGTTTGAGTCTTTGTTTGTAATAATCAAGTTTAATAACACGTTAAGGGGAGCGTCTGGGGCAAATTTTATCTTGGTTATTTACACTTTTACAGACAAATCAATTAGAAATTTGGTACATGTATGTAAAACAGAATTCTATGATCATCAGTAAAAAAAACTCCATTAATACGATTTTAACAAAAATGGACCTTCAAATTGCCTAAGGAATGCAAAACCTATTGCATATGTTTCAACGGTTTCAAGTGGATACGAACTCATAACATCGTTTACTCAGGTGGAGGTGACATAGTTTAAAGAAGGTGAGAGAGTAACAGTAACACATGTAGCTATCGCTATAAAAGTTTCACCACGATGGTATGCTGCTAATCTATCCACCGCAGCTATTTATGACCATCCAATTGTCAAACTCCGAAGAAGAGGATCAACAATGATTAAACCGTAACCGATGACGTGAGCTCTAGGTACCCGAAACATTAGTTCACGGCACTGGTGGAAGAGAAGTATGTGTGCTGCACCCTTATGCAAGTTGAATGCAACGCATCTCCTGAAAGACTGCAAGGTTTTTGCGAATAACCCGTTTGAAGATCAACGAAAGATACTTCTTTTGAATGGTCTTTGTTTTCGATGCCTCGGGAAACACAGACAATCTGACTGCAATGAAAAGCCCAGGTGCGAAAAATGCGAGCACCCACATCATCTCATGCAACCGCAATGCACAAATCTCCGGCAGTGAGGCAAACACCGATTGCCCTTGTAATCCAAACGAACAGCCACAATCCGCGTTGGCACCCCTGGAAACTTTCGGCGAATGATCCTCCTGTATACAGTATAGTGAGGGATTACTGTACTAGATTTTTGGGCAGGGAGTGTGCTGGGATAAATCCCAGTATTAACTGTATTATTAGTTTAAACATTTTTTAGTATCCGCGTACATGGACATGCGCATTCCGGGTTATTCGAAAATTTTGGCGGTTTGAGAAGCGTCGATGGGTCCGGGAGAGCAGCCGTGCACCACCAATTTTGTGCACCAATAAGCCCTGAATCGAACGCCTTAGATCTCTCCGGACTTCCACCAATCAGCCGTGAACCACTCGGCTTTGTCCACCTCCAGCCTGGCATAGAACCTGCCGTGCACCACCAGGCCGCGGATCGAATATGACTTCCGGGCATCGTTAAATTACGCAATTTTACGTTCACCGTATCTAAGGTTAGGTTTCAGATAGCAAAGTTCTGTTCCAAAATTTATCGTCCTTCGACGAGTGGCCGTTCGACCGTGGGCTGATTCGACCCACGGCTTAGATACGGACGGCTTGAAGTGTTGAAGGCTACGTTCCGGAAGGCAGGAATCCTGATGGTCCATTACATCCAGGGCAGTGGTGGTCTTCGGCAGGCGACCCGATGGGTCCCTTGTTACAGGGATAAACAACGATGTGACACGTAGAGATAGTAAAATATTAAGTAATTTTATTGTGACTAATTTTGTTCATGTTGTAAAAGTGTACTAATAGCAACTGTCTGCAATACGACTCTGTGAAATCGTTTCTGCCAACATTAAATTGATAGTGTGGCCAGTAGCTCAACTTGTCCTATAGGCTATATCAGTATATACAGTATTACTTAGCATATGTGACCTGTATTTTATAAGAATTCTGGTGTTCAAGACTCTCAGATAACATGAAGTTTCTCTCAGATAACATGAATATGAGTTAGTCACTTTCTGATAACTTAGTATCATTTAATCATTTTCATGTGTAATATTACCTGATTTATCAGTGATATATGAGCAGGTACAGGGTGCGGCGTGGGAACTTACTCTTTTAAAAAAATCACAAAGTAAAAAGTATTAAAGATAGCGTTTTAATTCTTTCTTTTTTACAAAAGCCACCTTCCTAGGACTAATGGCCGCCACGTGGCGCGCAATTCAAATAAGTAAGTTCCCGCGCCGCACCCTGTATGTTCAAGCATTATTAACTGTTACATGATTTTTATCTCATCATAACGCACGGCCTGAAAACTATGTTCTGTGTCATTGAATACAGTTAAACTCTCCTGGATGATCTTGATAATTTGATATATTTTCAATTATTAGCAGTTTTTCCCCATTTATAACGTGTGTTTTTTTTTCTGAGATTGATTTTCTAGCTTACTGCAATATTAAAGTGATTGTGCGAATTAATCAAGTTGTCTATGACTTATGAATCAATTACTATTTTAGATTCCCTTGTGTAATGTAACCTGACAGTTTGTACTGCATAACCCTACTTTTCCTCGACAAAATATTTTTATGTTACCGCCTAGAATAGATAGAAATCTGAATAATCCTAAAGCGTCTTGTATTGTTCAGTCGTTGCCGACTAACATTCAGAAGAATTACAATTATGACTAATATAAGTTCTGCCTTCTTACAGTACTCTGTTTTGCAGAGCACGTCATGGGAAGATGGACTCGAGATAAGAAGTAGAGTAAGAACATCTGTATTTCATTGACCAACCCATCTGCGGCCTCTGGCAATGAGGCCGCGACAATTACACTCAGCTTCAGACCTAAAAGTAGCAGACTTTGCTGGAGCGGCAGACTACTCACCTCATTAAGACTATTTATTATAGTGCCGTAGGTCTTCTGCCAATACTTGGGCATGCTCGCTCATAAGCACAGTTATGCATCCGGCCTCAACTACTCTAGCCTGACCTCTTCTGTCCTAACTATTCATGCAACAACGAATCACCACCTTCTTGCACAACCTACCTGCTCACTTACACCACCTCTCTAACTTCCCGCTGCCAATGAGAATAGGTTTGGTACGCTCATGTTTGTTTTGGGAGGAAAAATGTTGCGAGGTGAGTAGGTTTGACCAGAAATTATAATGCTTGATGCAGTGTGACCAGTCTTAACTCGAGCATGCTACAGTGGTGGCTGTGATAATACTGTGCATTGCTTCAAGCACTTGCCTTTTTCAGCTGCTTTGCTCTCTGGCGCACTTGGACGTCAAGCTATTTCATCTGAGACAGTTTAATGCTACTCTTCCTTTTCATTCAATGCTTCTACAAATTCAAAAGATACACAATTACACATGCACCCTCTATTGTTTTTATGTCTCTTAATTTTTTACGTCCCACCTATTCCAACTGCAACCTGCGCCATGGTTAAAAATCGCCAAATTCGCTTATCAGATGATCACTCCCTCGTTATGCCCATGTCTTAAACAACGCACACTTTGGACACCAAAGTAAAAACCCTCGAAAAAAGTATTGCTAAAAATGCAAAAAAGAACCCGAAAGCCTTCTTTTTGTATGCCAGCTCAAAGTGCAAGATGAAGGACGGTATTTCTGATTTGAAAGTAGATCAGCGAAAGATATCCTCTGATGAGGGCAAAGCTAACGTACTTAATCATTTCTTCAGTAGCGTATTCACTGAAGAGGACTTGAACAGTATTCCAGCTATAGAGGAGCGCCCAGTCGGCTCTAAATTAACAAGCTTTGAAATACAAGAAGAAGAGGTTCTCAAGCGCCTTATCGCTGTAAATCCAAACAAGTCATGTGGACCAGACGGCTTCCACCCCAGATTACTCAAAGAGTTAGCAACTGTCCTAGCCGGCCCTCTGACGTCACTTTTTCGAAAAACTTTGAACGAAGGAATGTTGCCGGCTGACTGTAAAGAAGCTCAAGTGCTGTCTCTTATACACATCTAGATGTGTATAAGAGACAGGTCCAGCAGCTATCTCAATCAATCGTCAGCTATGGAAAGATCGGGTTCCAAAGGCCGGATCCCTTGTGAATCAAGTCACGAAAAGTTCAAGAATCGGCAACAGGCCATGGGCCTATTTCTTCAGCGCCGACACTTCTATTCTATTCTATATATTTTCATTTTTTCATCAGCATGTTCTGCGTTTTTTCGTGATTATATTTTCAGGATTCAACGTTTAATATCCATACATAAGAACTGCTACTTTCATACTTTTCTATCCGAAAATGTTTCATCCTTTATCCCATCTCGGTGCTCCCTCATTGCGACGGTCTGATTTGCAGCGATCACGCATAACGGTGACGCTATTTATGCATATAGCAATGATAGCACCATGCCACCAAATGGATGCGCAAAGATCAAACAGAAAAAATTACTTAATTTTTGTCTCTGAATACTAGACAGCGTTGCCGTATATGACCATTACAATTATCGCAGACAAATATACTTTGCATCAATGCTTCGACGGCATCAGTGATACGCAAAGATCAGGTTGCAACGCGCATGTGAAAGACTGCAGTCACTGTACATGAGAGAATTACGTACTTCGTTTCCCAGGCTAGACTATCAGTAGATTTGTTATTGCCTATAATGAGGCACTGTTTATAAAAATACCGGGAAGTGAGTAGAATGGAGGGCTATAAATTAAAAATAAATATGAATTTTATGCAGGTATTAATTAAATAAGGTTTTAGGTTAATAAACAAACTTTATAATTTTACCAGAACTTGCTTCGTATTCGAAACTTGATGTTCTCGCATCACAACAATGGACGGTTTTTGGTCAGTTCACTGTTGAACTCCTGAGACAGTAGTTTGATTTTTAAGTGTTCCAAAAAACACACACCGCATCTGCATTAACATAAAAAATTTCTTAGGCAACAAATAGTTAATTACCTACTCTTTATATCTCTTGTATTCACATACGGACTGTAACGGACAGCAAAGGAATGGCTTGATTTGACTGCAATTAGAAAAGTTGTACGCATTCGGGAGCGGAATTGAGGGTACCCAACTTACTGAAGAATTATTTTTAAAGATCCGTGCCTCCAGTCTGAGCGAGGTCTCAGGATGCCCGAGGTTGGTAGGAACTGAAGTCATAAAAGTGCATGATTGCTGTTGAACTTGTTAAATTGGACATCCAGCACATCAGGGACAATCATGCCGCAACAGTCCCTTTTCACACATATAATTTCAACATTACCTGCATACAAACAGCTCAATATAATAATATAAATCACATCAATAACACACCTAGTCAATTCAATCACCAGCGCACTCTTTTCACATCATAACCAATTCACTCACCACAAACAACTCCATCATTAAGGCATATACAATATATACTCACAGTTCTATATCTTATCACTTCTAAAAACAATCAATTTCAAAAAGCCATCATTAAAATAGCACACTTCCACCAAAACAACTCCTGTAAAGAATTCCAATACTCACAGTCACAATTCATATCTAATCAATTGCAACATTAGACAGCACTCAAGCAATCATCAGCTCACTCTGCCAATATCGTATTTAAACTCAAACGCAATTCCGAAAACATCAAAAGAATTGACCACTTCCATATATTTTAAAACCTTGCCTACTCTCTCTGTATTTCACATTGTTGATTTTGCCTAAACTTGTCTAGCTTTTCCCCATCTACCATAATCTATGTAACCATAATTATTTATACCTTACCTTATCCAACCTTACCTAACCTGTACGGCTCTACTCCATCCATACTCATAATAAACTTTCCGTACTCAAAATAATGTAATTATCTCGAGCCCAACCTTACATTACCCATAATTCAAAACCCTGCGCANGGCTGATTTTTGGTGAATTTTTGAAAAAATTATTCGTTTTTGGGGATTTGTGTCTTCCCCATGGGGAATTTTGGGGATCCGACTTTTGATTCGTCAATCTAAAATCAGGCTCTATTATGGGCCAAAATTTCATCTTCGTAGCAGGGCTGGAAGTACGAAAGTGGGTCTAAAAGTGTCGATTTCACGTAGGTACCAATACGGCGAGGACAAGGACGTAAAGTCAAAATCAAAATCTGAATGCGGATCTGAATCTAAGTGTTTCTTCGAAATTCTTTCGGGGTCCCTGCGCCATTAACCAGTGCTGGGAGTTGTTTTGTGCAGTCTTTGTTGATGGGAGCATATCAGGCTCGTGAGATTAGATGAAACAATATAAATTGGTCATGCTTGCATCGTGTTATCGCAAATGGCATTTCCTGAGTGTTTGGAGACTCACAAGTGTTTTTCCTACTATAGCTATAATTTTTCCCTGTAATTTTCAAGAGAAATTGTCTCTTGTGTCGCGTTAATACAAAACATATTAATAAGGCCTCCACACCAACAATAAAGCCTCACCAACTTAAAATCCAATCATATATACGTATTTATCGGTGAAATTTATGTAGATAGCCAAATACTGTACAGCTCCAAGCCTCAGACAAACTAACGAATACAATATAGAACACTAGCAGATTAACCTGGCGCGGTTCGGATAATGAGCTTAAGGATATAATAATGAGATTAAGGATAATAAATAATAATCGAAAGTTAAGAATGCAGACGTCAAATCATCATCCTAGCTAATTATATTATTCCCCTAACACAGTAACGCAGATAGGTAAAGACCAATTTGAACCCTCATATAACAAATAATTTCAATGAAAGTTTAATGAAATAGATTTTTTCTCCCATGCTTGAAATGCCGCTGTAAGTTATTTGATTAAATTAACTTTAAAATTTTCAATCGAAACCCGGTATCCAAACGCCTCACGTATGTAAAACTAAAAATCCCGATGCGCCAGGTATTGTGATAAGCACCCTAACAGCCCTTATTTGTTTACTATAACAGAATTCTAACCTAATTTTGAACTTTTTCTAGTTCCCCGAGATCCTGTGAACGGCTTAGAAACCCTTAGATGACCTGCCTGTATGACATAAGGAAATATTAGTAATTACATGAATTACTCCAAAATAGCATAACTGTACGCACAGGTTGAATAAGGTTTTGGAATCATTTCATGCACAGTGTTCACACAAAATTATATAAATTGAAGTAATATATGCGTGATAACTGATAGTATTTTGTCTTGTCATTTCGGCTTGCTTGACGACAGCCAAAACAGAAATTAATACTCCGAAGTTGCCAGAGGCGATAAGCCTTATCGCACCCCGACAATTGCTATAAAAAGGAAGTGGGCGTAAGCAAAGTTGGACATTCAATTCGAAAGCCAACACTAAAAAGGTGAGTTCAGGTTGTCGTTGAACATTGTGCACAACAAGCATCTTATATTTTGCACCTTATGATTTGTCGATTTTTTACACATTGGAGTTTTTAACTTGTATATGAGGCGATTCAAGCGAGTGAGTATTGAGGTATTTTTGCCGACATCACGGAGACTGCATTCGATTGTAGAAGTTCATATAGGTTATTCAAAGCGTCCATGTTTCCCAGTCAAGAAGATAAGGGTAAACATTTCGAAGCACCCAAAATCATCAAAATTCTGTTAAACCGCTCATAACTTAATATGTTTGGTTTTTGAATATCATAATGTAAGATTAAAATCATGTATTGAAATGACTTTAAATGTTGTTCACTCCGTCAATTACATAGGCGGCTTAACTTCACTATATTATAACGTTACTTTACGTTAGCAACTCATAAGTTTCTGGCTTTAGAAATAACTTCGTGAATTTAGTTCAGCAAGGAACTATACTCACACAATTATTATACTCGGTTCCTTTACATTAATGATCAATATTTTGCGTTTGAAATTTAACAACGTCTTCACTTCAGAATTTAATGCGCGTGCATGCTCTCTTCAGCAATTAATTAATTCCTTCTTTTTTTAAGCAATCACTTAATTCTGGGTAATGATCTCAAATACTTTGATGGGTGGTAAGCTATACCGGTAACCGAACGTGACTTGAATAATTTGTGTTAAGAGCAAACGCATAAGATACATTATACACAGCTGGCCGGACGAAAATCTTTCTATTGAACGCTGCCTGTGATAAAATCAACAATCAATTTTTTTACATATTTAATTTAAAAACTGTTCGTTCGGACATCGGTAACAATTATAGAAATAATAATAATCGATGTTTAGTCTCACAATTAGTTGACAAAATTCTAATTAATTAAAAAATACTACAAAATGAATTATCTTTTGCAGATATGCTAGCATGGAAAACAGTACTTTCAGCATGAAGGAGTTCGATCAGTCATTCGAAGATTCTCTTGCGCGTGGATTTGATGACGGGGTCTTGCAGCTCCATGGCCCGCAGGCCATTGATCTTCTGCCAAGCGATGAATTTATTCTAGACGCTACGGAGGAAAAGCCACCAGATGACCTTCATGGGCCTGTCGTGGGGGAATCATATAATTACTCGCTGCAAAATGGCAGCAAAAAGCTCATCATGTTTAATTTTTTCAAAATTCCCGGCGAAGATGACCGACTTGGTTCATACCGTGACATAGAAACTCTGAAAAAAATTAGCATCGCATTTAATTTCAATGTCGAAATTTATGAAGACCTCGTCAAAACGGACACCGAAAAGGTTCTCGATCGTATACAAAGAGACAAAGAACTCGAAAATACGACGTTGTTGATGATCGTAGTCATGAGCCACGGAGATGGAAAAAATGCCTATTGTTTCAAGAGTTCAGACGGCATGAGCGTCAGTATGGAAGAGCATATAATTGCTCGTTTTAACGACATAAACTGTCCTCAATTGAAGGGGAAACCTAAGATTATGGTCGGCGTCTTCTGCAGAGACACCAAGAATGCTGACACCTCGTCTCGCCCTGAAGAAATTTCGGATAATTTTCTAAACGATACGGTAATAATTTACTCGGCCAAGGAAGGGGAGAAATCTTACAGATGCAAAGAGAATGGGTGCTTTCTAGTGCAAGCTCTTTTCCAATCTTTAGAGAATCGTAGCTTCACTAGCTTTCGTGAACTCGTAGCAAGATTTCACCTGGCTATGGGAGAATATTTGGATCCAGAAATAAAGTTCATAAATTTTAGGGATGTAAATCTCTTCTAGAGAGTTTGATAGTTAAATTACCATGCAGTCTAGAATAAAATTGATATAATCTCACTATCAGCGAAATTTAACCATCTCAGAATAACATGATGGACGTTAGAAGATCTTCTAACAACGAAGTCAAGTTTGACATATTGAGTCGGTGGTTTGTGGTGCAAGCTTTGGACTAGTAATCTAAGGTCAATATAGTATCTCAGGATTATGCGGGTGGAGAGCCAGCTTCAGTTCCCGTGGAGATCGATCTTCCCTGCCATGGAGAGCATGATTCCCTGATCAACAACAAGTGGTGAATGAGAGGCTTGTTATTAAGTGACGCCAGTTCGTGTCTTGAAACACTGCCATCAATTGTAACATCCCGTTTTAAGCAGTGACCAACAAGCGGTGAATAAGAGAGGCATTTCGGATGATTCTGACTTGTGTCTTGAAACACTGCCATAAATTTTAACATCCCGTTGTAAGCATTGACCAACAACTGGTGAATGAGAGAGGCTTGTTTGGTTTCCGACATGTGTCTTGAAACACTGCCGTCAATTTTTGCCCAAACCACTCTATCGGATTGGCTGTGATTCCAGTAAAAAATCATTTTTGAATGTCCCATGATTTTTTACAGGAGTTACATCTGTGCAAATGGAGTTTTTCGTCATTGTTGAGCCTCGTTTAAAATTCGATATGAGTTGGTTCTAATAAATCCTAATTATCTGCGATTACGCGTTTCATTTGCATCGTCAAGAGGACTTGGGACGTAAAAAATAATGAATAAATAAATAAATAAACAAATAAATAGGTAAATCAACAAATAAATAGACAAATCAACAAATATTTATGTAAATAAACAAATAATTAAATAAATAGTGGTTTCAACGTTTATTAGGCCGCGGGCCGGTCGCCGATTCTTAACACCGCAGAATTTTCAAAGCTTGTTGCGGCCTCGAACACGCAATTCAATGCTTTAATTTTGCTGTGCTTAACCGCCCGGCCTCCTCGCCGATTCTGACCAGAAACTGGCGCACAGAGCTGGGATCGAACCCGCACCTCACTGCTGCAATCCTGGTACTCTGAACTGTAACCACTGGGCCACGTTCGCACCGCTGGGCCACCCGGTAAAATGAGAATTAATTAGATGCAAAGTACAATGTCATTATGACCTCATCATTGAACACGAAAGAAACCGGTTGTGTAAACTTATTAGTTATTTAAAACTATTTGTAAAGAAAATATATAAGAAGCAGTTCATGTTTAAAACTTTTAAACATCAATGAATTGAAAATAAGTTTACTGTTATTTATGTTTTCCACGATGCTACAGTCCATGCTACAAGTAATTTCGATTAGAGTCGATTGAATTTTGCCGTTTTTAGAGGTGCATTCGAGTAGGTCGTGGTAGCGGAGAAACGCCCCGAGTATTCACTGCGTGCTGAACCTATACTTTACAAAGAACTCCTAGCAAGTCGAGAGATGCGAGATGCCAACATCCAATTTTATATTTTAAGAATTAAGTGTGAATTACGATAAGCACCACAAAAATTATGATTGATGACTGATTTACCTGTTATATTTAAAAAGTCAAGCGAAAAAACAACCTTAATTCCTAATCCAAACAATACAAGCATTATGTATACCTACTCAGTTACTCATTCCATAGGCTAAATGGTTTAGTTGCAAAGAGCTTATGTTTCGAAGAGATGAATAATTAACTGTAGGCTGTTGCGAAAATTTACCCTGAATTTTGATAGAATCGTGCCCATCTTTGCATTAATCTCTTCATTCAAATTCTTGTGCCTGAATACATATTAGTAAAAAATTAACACTAAACCATAAATATAAAATCTCATGATAAGTATTAATGAAGTCACAAATGCTGAACAACCGATTTCTTCCAGAATCCATCACAACACACAGCACAACTCATGGTTTTCAACCATGGCTCAACTTGTCAATGAAAGATAGCATAGCTAAGCATCTTCAGCGTTGAAGAATCGACCTGTGAGGAGTGTCGCCGATTCATGTTCTCAGCTTCCAGATGACTAGTTCTCGCATCAAAAAAACTGGCCTTATGACGCGACATTTTCAACTGACGTTGGATTACATTTTACATCATAACTGGACTTTCACTAGTTTCGTAGGGTGCTAGACATTTCAAGAATGAACATATACATACATATAAAGACTGAACTGAACAATATACTCATACTCAAGCGTCAACAATATCAACAGCAGGGAGGCTGTTCTACATGTCGGTGATTTGAAGCGAGAAGAAATGTTGTCGAGTGGACAAGTTGCAGCGCCGTTTTCTTAGTTCATAGTGGTGGCCCCTGGTGTTGGTTCTTGTTCCAAATTCTAGTTATCCTTCTGGAACCTTGTATAAACCATGAGTATACTTGTATACTTCAATGAGGTACCCACAATCCTTCTGGGACCTTGTATAAACCATGAGTATACTTGTATACTTCAATGAGGTCCCCACGCCGACGTCGCTAACAGAGATTTAGAGGCTTAATAATCTTTTATCTTTCTTCATAGGACTTGTAGGGAATTATCCTTGTTGCGCGTCTTTGAATACTCTCGACTAAATTTTTGTCCTTCTCAAGCATCGGTGACCATCCGGCGTTTTCAAACTCTAGGTTTGCGCGCACGACAGCGACAGACAATAGCCTCATCGCTTCTGCATCTATGAACTCGTATGAGCGTCTGATCAGTGCAAGTAGTTTATTTTGATTTCTTAGGTTGCGTTTTGTATCCTTGTCGACATTAACTCCTAAATATTTTTCCACGACTAGACTTTTCAATCATTAATCTCTTATTGCAACCGTGCTTTTTCATACTGTAATCATGCTGTACAGTGTTCCTGCTGAGGTGAAGTACGAGTACTTTACACTTGTCAGCATTAGAACGCAGCTGCCACGTATCGGCCCAGTCAACTATACTATCAAGTTCATCTTACAGTTGTACTTTGTTTGACGCATCCTTAACTGTATTATAAACTTTTGTGTCGTCAGCATACATGGAGCATACGCTTAAAGGTTGAACTAATATAGTTCAACCATGATGTGCTTGACACTACTCCTGGCAGATCGTTTATAAAAGCAACGAACAAAACAGGCACAAAAACGCTTCCTTGTGGCACGCCACTGCGCACTGATGCCCAGTCTGACACGCTGGTGTTAATACTGACACGTTGTCGTCGACCTACAAGAAAATCTGATCATTGGAGGACGTTTCCCTCTATTCCCTAAGACTTCACTTTACGCAACAGCTGTTCGTGCGGAACATTGTCAAATGCCTTGGCAAAATCGAAGTACACTGCAATCTACTGGCTCTCTTTCGTCTTGCAGGCGAGTCCAATCATTCAAGGTAGACAAGAGGTTAGTGGTGCAGGATCTACCGGCAATAAAGCCATGATGACAGACTTATAGGAGGTGGTTAACAGTCAAGTAATCGATAATCCTTTCCTTCATAATTCTATTCTTTAATCAAAGATCGTCACGTCTCGAATTAATAGTTCCTCCGATTACAATAAAAGATCACAAGCTTTCAAGAAGCATTAGCGGTTCAATTACCATTTGTAGAAACATTCATGGCTGCGCTTCATCACATCTAGTATAAATAAGAATTCTGATACGACTGAACTGCAACTCATGATAACTACTTAAACTATTGTGTTGTTTTGAACTGAACAAATAAGCGAATTTGGTAACTTGATGAAATTATTTAAATCAAATAAGTTATAATTTTACAATTCAATTAAAAAAAATGAAATTATATACTCCTGAAATTCGTACTGCTGCAGTGCACTTTTGAAGTGAATGAATCCTCGAGTAGGGTGATATTTACATGCAAATCACTAAAGTAACAACCGGAAAACTGAATTCTCGAAAGATACCACCAGGAACTGAAAACCGGAAAAATTGTCGAGTTGTTACGTAACAGGAAAACGCATGTTATTTGAAATTGCGCTTAAGTCACGCAAGTTAACTTAAAAAAATTCGATTCTGAAGCGCTTGAACAGAGACACACGTGAAATAGATTGAAGGATGCCAAGGTTTTCGCCAACCTCGAAAACATTTTTCACATCACACGAGCTATAAAGAACAACAAGTTAGGTCTCGAGACCCGCAGCTAGCTGTGAAAATTCTACGAAGTCGAGAATCGGTGACAGTGCGCCCATGGCCTGAACATAGCCACCCAATATTACGAGTACATTATAATTAAAACGCATTTGAGCAAATAGGAGGAAGAAAACACCCAAATTGACGAAGTTGTTGTTCTCGAAGTCATTCTCGTCATTAGAGGAAATACAGATAAAACAAACAACCAAAACACAACCAAGCAGTGATCATGATCATTACTGGAGGAAATAAATAGAGATAAACTTAAAAAACACAACCAAGCACATACCTTAAAATTTTGGATGCGAAATCGAAAACAAAAACTTCTTCAGACCATGGGAATGATGAATACATTACCAGGTTTATTATTTATGCTCGGGAATTTACATCCTATCAAAATTAAAGTTATTTATTCATTAATTAATTAATGCATGCATAAATGAACGGAAGGTCATAAAGCCAAGCTTGGACAGCCGTTTTTAGGGACAGAATATCGTGTCTGAATCGACTCCGACACGAACGAGGCATAGCGATGCACCGGCACCTCCCTCACAATGAGTCGTGAACTCGTCATCAATTCATTACTTGCAGCAACAGGTGAAAGTTCAATTTGAACTAAAATTCTGGCAACGTAAGATATATTCGACTAATTTCACTACCTCAGTTTAGATTTAAACCGTTAGATGTAAGTTCGGATAATAAAACCTGCCGCATTGTTAATGACCACACGTCAACACTGCTAAAAACATAACGATTATAGCTAATTGGAGATTCCGAACAAGATTGTACTTTTGAATGCACTCTAAAGCTTTATCAGAGCAAGAAAAGACTGAAGAGAACAATATTGTTCTGTTCAATCTACATTAATCAGAAATAGCCTAACTTTTAATTAACATTCTTAATAGCCTAACATATTTTTGTCAAATATCAGGTACGAAACCCTCCGTAAGCAAGACTCTGGCAGTGTGCAGTGAGACATAAATCAAAGTTGTAGTGATGTTCCTTTACTGGATGCAAGAAGTATCTGGGAAATAACGCTTGGACGCTCAGGAACATTGACCATAGGATAAGACAATCACAAATTTGAATTAGAGTTGCGCTGTTCAAAATCAACCTAACCAGGCAATTTCTAAATATACACTCCCACAAGAAAGCCTACACATCACTTAGGATAAACCAAATTCAACCCTTACCATCAAAATCAAATACAGGATTTTAGTTGTAGATAGCAACCTAACGAATAAATTACAAAAACCTAAACTGAAGTCCGTCGTCAAGGAAAATTAAGATAATAGATTAGCAAGTTCGTAGTAAATGAACAGATATTACAATATTATAGCATCGGACCTCGCAGGCTAATTCGACGCTGCTGCTTTACAAGATCAGGTCACCATGAATACCTTGGCGTCCGATAGCGTCACAGCTAAGACAAGGTCGCTGGAGTTTAGTTAGTAACTAGGAAGTTGTTTATAGTAACTTCGATTATATACCATAACGCGAGGAGACGCCTTGATCGACTCGCCCGCGAGTGCAGGCAGTGAGCGATCACTGCGTTATCGTGCGTGTGTGCTGAGGCTTAGTGTTAGTGAAGAATTTCAAGAAGCTCGAGACTGATCGGCGAGGAGAACCGAAGTTCAACGGGTCCCAATTAATTAGCAGGCAACTACTTAGCGCGATTCAGAAGATATCAACAGGATGCAATGGGATCAGAAAATGTGAGCAATATAAGCGGAAAACCTGTGAAAGCTGATATCGAAAACTATACACGCCTTAAATTATGCAATCAAAACAGCCACAGAAAAAATATACTTTGGGGTTTTGTTAAACCATTTTTGCTAGTCACTAAATCTCCTTAGTGCAATAATCTTTACGTGGTTTACGTGAAGAACAGTGAGCGTAATTAAAAAAAATTCAAGCAGATCCTATTCAAGATGCATCTTTAATTAAAAAATAACGTCACAACAAAATACAATAGTCAAGTTTCAAAACAGATCTCTTCCCAATGAGAAACACGAGGCACTAAGCCATTTGATCGTAAATGTGTTAGGGCCAGCACTGGCACCATAACATTAGCAGCCGTCGACCACGCAGGCGATGAACATCAGTTGCAGTGTTTTGACTAACGGAATCAGTCTTCACACTTGCTTTCGAAAAAACAATGGAAATAAAATATCTAAATCTAGAAAACTGACACCATTGTGACTAAAAATAAACAATTCTGAGAATAATTTATGGCTTTTAACGTTGTGCTATGACAATTGTGAATTTCCAAAAAAATACTTAAAAGTATGGATTTACTACATTCATGATTAGTCATAAAATGCCAGTTAAGAATCCTCGTTCATTTACGATTGAACACGTTACTTATTTGAGAAAATTCGGACTAAAACAAACGTGGCTCTGCTAAACGTTGCCATCAAAGTTGATGCTGACTTACAAGAAACTTGAGACGCATTTGCAAGTGGATCACCATCACTCGGTGAAGTAAGTGAAACTGAAAACAGAATAATACTAAAATGATGAGACAAACTTTGGGGTGTATGTTGCGGCTTCTCCGCAACATATGCGTTTCATTAAAAGAAGAATAATCTTCATCAACTAATGGTGATAATATATCGGGACTAAGCTCATCTGGATTCAGTTCATGACATGGATGTTAGCACATCTATCATTAGCCGGCTCTTGGTTTCTTGTATACACCTGAAATAAATGAAAGTTTGACCTAATATCCGATCCTGTATTAACCATAATATATTTAGACTCAGTAGCAATGGCCCACCCACTCCTCGCCAAGCTGGTGCAGTGAGCAAACTGCTGCTAGTGAAGCTCCTCACAACCGAATAAGAAAGGTACCTACCTGACATTCGTTAATTATGCTAAGAATGTGAGATGCCAAAAAACAAAGCTTTGCGTGAAGTCCTAGAAATGACGGGCATCGCCAATGGCAGAAAGCGCTTTACAAACGGCTGCACTAATGTCGCTGATGCAACACGCACGATATCTAATAATCCAGTGTAGAGGCAAGGAAAGAGGCTCTTAAGCGTAACGATTCAGTGCGACGTAATAAGCCGGAGCTAAGATTGCAGAACTCCAAGAGATTCGGTTGAAATTACATGACATATTATTGAAAAAAATACTAAGTAAAACGTCAGCTAAAGTGCAAATTGTCAACATATAGTGGTTAAACTCATAATTTTGAACATAAGCGGTTAAACTAAAAATTGTCAACATACTAGTACAATGGTTAAACTCGATTGTCTACATACAGCATTAGAACTGTGCGATTGAAAAATAAATTTCAATACTATTATGGCAAAATGTTAGCATGACTCCCAAAACTCTAGGGGCTTATCTCTGCCTGGAATAAGAACGTGAATGTTAACATCTTGAGTGTTATTATTAAAATTTAATCATGAGGCACTGTCAACTACCCTAATTTGAGTTTTCGACAGGTCAATTACGATAATTGCGATGCTCTGACATATGACAGTGGAGGTGTGAGAGAATGCAAGAACCAGCATCAGTGACACAATTCTACAACATAATGCGTGAACTTACATAATGAAATGAGAACAAGAAACACGAAAGCTGCACTGCCTCATGAAATATTAGTAGTAACATAGCTATATATACTATAGTAAGCGGTAGTTCATGAAGTTGATATGACAATAACCTAAAGCGTCAACTGGCCAAAAATGTTTACCTCCATAATCAAAATAACCAATAAATTAAAGGAAGACTTTTGAAGGCGCAACTCCTAGATGACCAAATCATCTTGGCCCCGAGCTTATTTTCTAGAAGAAGCTTTACCTCGCTATCTGGTGAGAAATTGTTACATGCAGGGAACTGAGGTATTTTTGTTCAGCCTAGAGTCTTATTGAGTGAGGATCATTAAAATCAGAAGTTAATACATTGCAAACATTTTCACAGCCAAATTGCCAAGTTCACATTCATACCTTAATAAGCTAAATAACGAGAAACTCTAAATAAAATGAGCTATGTGCTTGAGATTCTTAGCAGATCAGGATTAAGATCATTAGAGGCATGGACGGCTAACCCTCCATCGTCGGGATTAATGTTCTGACACGTTAACACATTGAGTCTTCGTCGCACCTCCACGGCAGCAGTTGTACCATCAACTGCAGCGCATTTAGCCAAATTGCTCTCATTAAACTCACATACAATTTCTGAACAATCAACAATATTTGTTTCGAAGTCATCTAAAGATGGCAGTGTAGCCACGTTACTTTCATCGACTGTTGCAACTTTGGTCGGAGAATCCACTAACTGCATTTCAAACTGGGCATCCGGGATATAAATTTGGGACGTGTTGGGCTGAGCGGATGAGTTGCTCACGCGTCGGGAGAGGGACGAGCGTTCTGTAATATTGCGTGCAAATGCATCCATAGCTGCCTTGTGATCTGACGAAGAGTTTTGTGTTATAAAACAATCTGATGTATCTGGCATGCAGTGCTTGGCAAACTCTCGTTGATATTGAGATTTGAGGTCAGCTTTGGGGGGGTTGGCTTTCAAAAACCCATCGATTGATACGTCACTCAGGCCGCCTTTCACTGCTATTGCTGCTTTTACTCTGCGAATAAATAGGTTTATGACATACTTATTACAAAAGAAATAATGACTACTTGCAATTACTACGGCATTATGATATTAATATAAAGACAATATTTCAACATAATTCCATGGACAAAACCGTGTAGGCACCAAGAAATAGCGGGTATAACACTTGCCAAGATCGAACTATTTATGAGTTACAAGGTACGACCTACAAGAAACGAGCCGTTAAAATTAAATCATTTAGGACTTTCCATTGAGTATTTCAGAGCCTCCGATGTACAGTTAATCGCATTTCTTATCATCTGATGACAAACAATAATGTACAGGAGAGTCACGAATGCGTGCAAAATTTTAACAAATAAGCGGATGAAAAATCTGTCAGCTGAAATCTGTGGTGATATCTGTTCCATAAAGCTTATTGCTCGCCGGTATTAAATATATATACCCGTGTGCAATATTTCTAGTCTATTAATATTTCAAAGCAGCAGACTCATCTTAGTCAACAGCAATATCAGACAGATTCAATGAAAAAATCTCACCGCGAATATTAGCTGAATAATTATGGCAATAGAAATAATAATAAACCCACTCAATGAAGAAATATCCTCGCAAACAGTTGGAAAAATACATTTGTTTAGTGAAGCCATATACCTGTTAGCAAAGTCTATGGCAGTCTCGTGAGGCTGGCGTGTGACGGGCGGCAGATACCAGACATCACACACTATGGCCCAGGATGTCATGGTGTACAGCACGTACGAGAAGAACGCGTCCTGCCACCAGTACGCGTCACCGAAGCGCGAGTCGAAGCGGATAGCCACAGGATAAATGACCGAGTCAATCTGTACGTTAACGAAGCATAGCGAAATCAGTTAGTTCGCATTACAGTGAATAGAGATGAGTTACATTTATGCATGAAGCACATTTTACGCCGGCAACTGAACCGTACCAAGAATAATATATAGGAAACATAAGGTATTGATAAAGCTGGAACTAGCTGGCATTTTTGGTTTCTGTAACAGTACCATTTTCACGGTACGAAATAAATGCTAAGTTATTTATAATTAGTAAGATCGATGAAATATGGATGAATAAGACACTTAAAATGGTTTTCAAGTCATTGTCATAAAAAAGTAAAATTAAATAAAAGGCTGATAACCCAACCTCAAAGGCACCCTTTTTGAACTGCACCACCGAAGTGTTGTTCACGCACACGCCCTCCGGGAAGATCAAGATAGGCGGGAGCTCGGGATTGGCAGTGTGCTCTTTCAGTCTGTCAGTACAGGCTGAAGTTTTTTGCGTGGATCTTATCATCAAATGACCATGTAAATTGGTTTACTTGTGGCAATACAACTCTCCAAATTATTATTTTTTGAGAGTTAACATGGACGAAATAAATAATTACTTCAAGTAAATTCAATACTACCTCATGACTATATTCAAATTGCAAGCAGAATGAAAGTTGTATTGACATGAACAAAGATAAAATACGATTGAAAGCTCATGAACTTGAAACATTTTTCCTTGAATAGGAAAGTGCATCAAAAATATCAAATACACAGTACTGATATAAACGATAAACCACATGAAATTATAGCAATAATTGGATATTTGATTCAAATATGATGATTTCGCAGTCAAGATCTCATAGATATTGAAACTGTTTATAAACACACTTTGGCAGGATGTAGCTACCTTCGTGAGACTTCGGAGCGATCTTTGGCACTGCTTCTCTCAAACCAGATGTGGGTTGAGCTGCGACTCAGCAGGGTCATGAAATAGCCCAACAAGCCGCCATGTCTCTGTCCAACCTGTCCGTAAATTATTACTTAAAATTTAAAGTTTAGAAGCAAGCAAACATCTACTTCTATGGTGTTGCAAAATTTAATAGAGAAAGCTAACTAATTTTGAACTTATTGGAAAACATTCACGTATTTATAATAGTTGACTTCCAACAAACTTCAAACTAATAATTTTGAAGATCTACCAAATTCAAATTGCTACGTATAAGCAACATTTACGAAACGTTATCTTACCATATCATAAACGTTGTCGGTGGATAAAATCATGGAATCAATAGGAGAAGTGTGGTTGGCCACTGTGATGCCCGACTTCGGCCGGTTTTCCGTGTTGTGAAACGTGGCAAACAGAGAAAGAGATCCCGCCACAAAATCAAAGCAAAAAATGCTCAGGCGCCCATTCAATTTACGTTTAGTTGGACCTTCTGGGAATGCTCCGACAACAACAGTGCATGCAAGCAGAATGAGCATCCCAGTTAAAAGGACCATCATTCTTGTTGGCAGCAGAAACAAATATCGAATAAGGAAGCCACTCATCCATAGCAGCGTGAGTCGGCAGCTGACAAACTCGTAATCCCGCGTATTGGTTCGCGTAAGAAGGTTCCAGCATGGAGGCACTTCAGGAACAAAATTCGTCAGAACTGTGTCTTCAACAATGGCTGACACTCCCGCCCTAATGTACTCTAATATATCACTCATATGAAACCCATTCTCATCGGCTTCAGGCAAACCCAAATACTTGGGCTGGCTGAAAGATAATTGTTGGATATCCTCAACAATGTCAGACTCATCAAGAGACACAGATGGGAAGCGATCTCTTCTTCTTTCCTCAACTCTGTTTTGGCTGAATTGGAATAGTTTAAGAAGCAATTGAATATATCTTTTTCTTAATCCAAGTCGTCGGCCGCAGGCAGCTATTAAAAATAGAAAAACAAACAAGCAGAAATGGATCAATAACAACGATCCGAGTAGAGATTCCATGTTAAATGTACTTTGAACACAAACTAATTATAATTCAGCAGAAATGAACGTTTCCAAACTTAGATAAAATATCAAGAAGCACAAAAGCACTTCATGTTTACCTGAAAGGATAAAAAATAAGGATAAATAGACATTGGGCATTTCAAACATTTCAAAACATTTTCAAAAGATATTGGATAGATAATATGGATATAATTTAGCAGTAAATGTTCACATGTCAATATCAAAAATTATTTATAACCTGAATCACATTTGAAGGGCAATGATATGCAATACCTTAATATTTATAGTAACTTCTTTCTTTTTTAATTAGTTTGCAGAGAAAGAAGTCTGAGTTGTAAACTCACTTAAAATTGCTCAGTTACAGTAATGATTAAATATGGCAAATTAGTAATTAAAAAATATGTTGGAAATTTCTCCTGCAGGCGAGACAAACACTTTTACTTTTAGTTGGTACCAGTATGTTGGAAACTATGAATAAAGGAGGTGCAAGGAATATGCTAAACTTGGTGCAAGGAGCACCAGACAAATGCATGCAAGAAGCATTGTGTATCATTATGTAGCATTAGGCATCATGAACATGAATTAGGGATTTCCTGGAAGAAATTGTAATCCATAATAGAATTCTAAATTGGCTGAAACCAAATGATAAAGGCATTTTGGGTTAATAGTCATGAATCAAAGTAATGACAATATAAATAAGGCAGGCACTTAATTAGCAAGTAGGAAATGAATAATAATAAATAACCTTAGAGGTGCCACCTAGATCCTTGAAATAATCATGTTATAAATGGGTACCTACAAACAATAGAAGCAGACACATATAGCAGCACAACATCATAATTAAACAACACATATAAATATATATTACTGCAGGCTAAGGCACATAGAATACAATTATTTTCTCATTTTGTTCTTGGTAAACATATTGTTACATCTTGATGGCAAGATTTCTTCCAAGAACAACATGTCATACAAGCTGGAGGGAGCAAGGGCTTCACTAATCCTGTGGAGGCACAAGTGGGGCAACATGAACTCAAAGGAAGGAATTTTTTGCAGCGCAACCTTGCTGTGATTACTCCACTAAGCTATCAGCCTGTCAATGCAACAGCAGTCTCATCACCTCCAGCACCCAATGCCTCAGAGGCTGGTTCCTGGAGAGATGAAAATATTTATACATGAATGAATGCAGCATTGCTAAGGGTGACCAGACTTTGGCAACAACACCCAATGAGTACTCAGATACTGACTGTACTGGCTAATGCAGTCAGTGTCTAAATGAATAATATGAATGAGTCAGTATTGGGATTATTCCATGCTATTTACAAAAACAATATTAATCATCTTTGGAAATTTACTTCCTGAAGTAATGCTTAGTTGAATTTGAGGTTATTGAATTCTACTAATCATAAATCATAGTTCTGACTATTAATAGTACTATAAGGTGACATAATGGTGTTTGGTGATAAGCAGCAAGGTAAATGTAGTATCTGCCAGATAGAAACTTGCGTGTCACTGTCTGACTGACAGTAAGATGGAATTCTAGAAATAATGCTTAATTTATTATTTTTTATCCCCCTTGGCCAGTTTTCAGTCCAAAAATTTTAGTTAAGATAGAAAGGAAGAAAAATAAAAGGAATTCAAGTTGCACATAAAAGAATGAAAGTTGCAACATTCAAAGATTTCAATTAGGCTAAATAATAGATTTTACTTCAGCAACAATTTGTCTCTAAGTTAAAGACATCAAATTAACCATCATGAAGTAATAACAAATCTTGCCACCAATAAGAGTTCAAGGCGATGCACACTGCAGAGGCTGTTTGAGGGAGCAGAATCATGTACATGAGAATACAGTGAAAGCATGTGCACAGTTATATGATATACTGGATTCTGGTTGCCAATGCAGCAGTGCATATCAATCTGCCTTGCCAAGTGTTTATACTAAAAACAACACTTGTAAATTTAATCACAAATATTGGTTGAAATAATTAATAACTAAGTGAGAAGAGTCGATTCAAGAAGCCATAGCTAGTGATCTCTTTGTTTGCAGTTGTAATGAAATAAATTATTGTTTTGAATGGTGTTAAGGGGAGTGTCTACCCTAAAATTTTGGATTTTGGCTTTCCCAGCTTTTAGTCTCATCTTAAAGCCAACATTCTGACCTATCCAATGGTACAAAAACCATCTCTGTACATTGATTTGTGTGTTCACAACATATCGCGAAAGGGTTAGGGGTGGTGGAGTTCTTTAACATTTAAGATAGGCCGAAATTACCGGCAGTCCACTTAAATAGCTAGTCTGAACATGCTGTGCTTCAGTCATACGCCTGCAGTCGTACGGGATAGTTCTCGTGCCGTCATTCACACCATCCTTGACAGAAATTGAGCTCCAGTATCATCTAGTCTTGCAACCCTGCACTCTTGAATGTCTATTTTGAGGCGCGCGCGACTTTGTTGGGCTCTACTGAAAAGTTGACTTATTGTCACTGCAAACCTATCTCCTCCTAGAGTTTTGAAGCTACAACAATGAGGCATATATCATTAGATTTGCAAAAAAAAGATCTACAATGTTGCGTAGGCATTTTTCTAATTTCATTAGTTTAGATTTTATTTAGTAAAAAGAGGGGAAAAAATTGAAAAATTTCTGAAAAATGGCCCCCCACCCACAAAAATTAGAATTTCAAAAAATGCCTACACAGTTTTGTAGATATGGTCCTTACATATTAAATGATATGTGTCTCGATGTTGTGGCTTGAAAACTCTAAGAGATAGATTTCTATGGTACCATTTTTGGCCATTTTTTAAAGAATTTCACATTTTCTTTTGAACATTTATTTAAAAAAATTCACATGAACAAAATGCTTTTTTTCTATTTTACATGAGTGTACCAAGTTTCTGAGTGATCTGTCTGTAAATAGCCGAGATAAATTTTAGGGTAGACGCTCCCCTTCATGGTATATTCAGTTCAAGTTAATCAACATTTGTACAATTTCTGATGAAGGTTATAAATATTTCTTGAATTTTAAATTATGAAACAAATTTTTTTCATAACATTCTTTTAATGATCCTGGTCTCATAGCTTAATATTTTAAATTCAACTATTTTGTCACTTCAAAAGACTTGCTCCATTGACTACATTGACCATTCCATATCGGCATTATTTTACACAAGCGTATTCATGGAACATTTCTGAAATAATAATGATATTTTCATTCCAATGTATAATTGGGATCCATAAATTACCTACCAAACATAGTGACAGAACACAAATTTTTTAGAATCAGTTTGTTTTTAATTTCCTCATCTCCTCAAGATTTGAACCAATGTCTTGTACATGATTATGCTGGCATCCATGATGCAATATTGGTCTGCTTATAAAGGACTCAAAAATGAACTTGAGGAAGAATCTGAAAATGTCTTTGCTTCAACACTGTGCTCCTGAATCCATTTATTGCCACTTAATTTGGACTCCATGTACAAAAATTCTACCTTCATTCCCAGGGTCTTCCCACAGAGCTGTCAGACCAATAACAATGCAGAACATCAATATAACAATGAACGTTACACATTAAAATTAAATCAAATAACCACATGTAATTTTTACTTGGTTATGTGCTGTTCTTATAAATTGTGAAATCTTTTCCATAAGGTTTCTGATATTCATAACTGATCATTAATTTTTTTTCAACTTTTGATCAACTATCATTCTGAAATTTATCAATCTTGTTCATCTATCAAGTTATGAATTCTAAACACTTTTATAAGAATTTTTCACTCCTCTACACATCACTAGTAGGGATAACTTTAATAACACCACATAACACATGCCTAACATCTCGAAATTCTGCCTCTCTCATTAAAAAAAATTCACGCTTATAAAAAATGAACACTTTATAAAAGACATGACACATTTGAAAACCCACAATGGAAGATGAAATTATTATTGAGCCCTGTTTTTGTTTTCAGTGCTATCTGAAGTGAAGTTGGTAACATGGTAAGACAATATCAACAAAAACATGCAAAATTTTTTGTATAAGTATGGTAAAAAAAGGAGGGTGGTTAAACTGAAACTTTTCATCATTTAGTTAAATCTCATGGATCACATCTACATATTTTGAAATCAAATTTGACATCGCCCAAACAGGGAGTGTGATATCTTCAGGTGTTCATGGTGCTTAATGAATTCCACACTTACTGAGTTACAGTGCAATTCTGGGATTGGCAGTACTTATTGGTCTTGGCAAAGAGCACCTGGTTTTGGTGCCTGGGGGGCCAGGGGGGAGGGGAGAAACTGGGGAAGTGACAGGAGACAGGACTTACAATTTACGATCAACACAAGTTAGGAATTTAAATTATTTATTCTAGATCAAAGAAGATAATATAAAATTTGAATTTTTTGGACATTTCATATTTACAATGAAGTATAACTTTACTAGAATCAATTTTAAGTACTGGAGTGGGTCCAGGGTGAAGAAAGGAGGTGAATATTGCAAGATCTTTGGCGGCGCATCAGCAGCAAAATTTATGCCTTCAGAAGATCTTGCTGAAACATTTGAATTGAAATTATTGCATTTCATATATTTGCCAGTCTTCAGTCAACTATTTAGAAATAGTTGAAAATTTGAAAGACTGCAAGTGCACACAGTAAGGTTTCTGGTATGTTTGATTGATCAGGATTCAGTGAAGCTTGTTCGGAAATCAGTTGTAATGAGTGTAAGTGTTGCAGTGCGTGGAGAGTAAGGGATATACTATCAAAGTTGTTAGCAGCATTTTCTTATTAAAAATTACTTGGTGATGCATCTTGAAAATGGCAGGTGACATTTTGGGCAGAAAATCCATATCTTGGCAACGCAGCTTGCAAATTCTGCACCCTGGGAGTGGGTGAGTGGAGCACTGGAGCAGGCTTCGCAAGTCACCATTTTCTCCAAGTTGCCTGAGCATGAGCAATACAATACAACATGATTATCATTATGTCATCTGTCAACATCCACAATTCCACATACAAAATAAAATGTACACAAATTGCAAAGCATGCCATGAAGTAAATTAAGAAAAAAGGATTGTGCAGTAAATCATCTTACTTAATATTTACTTCTGTAGGTTGCAAAATGTCAAAATGACAACAATGACTGACAAAAGAACAATAACTTACTTCTGTAGGTACTAGAGTAGACTACTAGGTAACAAGGGCTAATAGTAATGGTCATGAGTCATGTCTGTCATGACAAGAAGAGAGTTGGGACTGAGCACTTGCAGTGACGTCCAGCTGAGCTTGCAGCTGCCAGCTGGGAGCTTGCAGTTGCTGTGTTGCAGTGACCACTGTCCAGTGACACTGGTCACTGGACACGGACAGAAGACAGTGGATACTCAGTTCCAGTTGGACAGTGGATAGAAAACTTGAAGTTAAAACTTTAGATTAAGTGCACATCCAAAAAAGGGTGTTCTTTTAATTATATGTTTTTTGGGGTGCAGATTAAGAATCTGAAATCCGTTTTTGGCGGTCAGCATCGGAAAACTGATTTTTTCCAATTTTTTATATATTTTCTAGAGAAAACGACAAAGAGGGACCTGGAAAATGACAATGGGGGACCCGTGGGGAACCGGGGGTTTTAGGGGTGGAGGACACACCCGAGGCTCTAATTCGTCTAAAAAAATCGGGCAAAAATCGGCAAAATTGGCGAAAATTTTGAAAAAAATCAGAATTTTTTCCAATTTTTTATATATTTTCTATAGAAAACAAAATACTGAGGCTCTAATTGATCAAAAAAAAATCAGGCAAAAATCGGCAAAATTGGCGAAAAAAACTATCCTAACCTAACCGTGGTTGCAATGTCGTGGTTACCTGCAATGTCGTCATTGTCATGGTTGCCCTTGCAGGAGTATATGGCAAATGGGTCACCGAGGCTAAGTTAAAAGCGCTATAAATCCACGGATATTGGGGCCAAGAAGCCCAAGATTTAACTTGCATTTTATCTTAGAAATTATATAAAAATCGGCATATATAAAAATCGGTTTTCTGATGCCGACCGCCAAAAACGGATTTCAGATTATTTATCTACACCCCAAAAAGACCCCACGACGACCCAAAAAGACCCCGACGACCCCAACACCGTCCACGACACAAAAACACCAGAAACACCAGGGCTCTCAATATCCTGCAACTTAACATAGAGGGCATCCGCACCAAACACCAAGAGCTCAAACACCTAATTCACAAGCACAACATACACATAGCACTAATACAAGAAACAAAACTACAACACAGACATAAAACACCCAACATCCCGTCCTACTCCATAATGCAACAAGACAGAGTACATGGAGCTGGTGGGGGCCTCATCACATACATACACGAGAGCGTCTCATACATCGACACCACACAACAGACACGCAGAGACATAAATGCGGACCAACACCTTGAATTTCAATCACTTAGAGTACAGACAGGCCACAACACCAACATCACACTCAAAAACCCCTACATTCCCCCACACAACTCTCCAGGATTACCTGCTAACTATCAATTCTCACTACAGGCCCTGGACACACAAAACATCATCCTGGGTGGTGACTTCAATGCCAAGCACCCAGGATGGTACAACAACCAACAAGCAGATGACAGAGGAACTAACTTAGCCACACAACTTAACACATTCTATATCCTCAACGACACTGAGCAACACACTCACATCCCATACCAAGCAGACAGACAAGTCACCTCCCCAGACATAACATTCTGCTCTCCAAACCTAGCAAACACAACTACATGGAGCACAGTAACAGACACAAGTTCAGACCACCTACCTATCATCATCAAAACACAATCCAAAACAAACAACACACAACCACGCAAAACACACAACAACTTCAAACACGCACACTGGGAGGAATTCAAACACGAGACAGAAGTAAAATTTGTACACCTGAACCTCCTCCCAATCACAAACATTGACCACACTGTTGCCCAATTCAACAAAATCATCAAAGAGGCTGACAAGAAACACATACCAAAGGGCAACAGAAAACAACACAACCCTAACTTCACACCTGAGATAGCCAGCCTCATCCGTCAACGCAACAATCTCAGACAAACACCCACCCCTCACTCACCAATTACTACTCGAGAAATCCAGGAACTAAACGCACAAATTCAGAACAAAATTACAGAGCAACAGCAACGGGCCTGGCTCGAGTTCCTGGATACACTGGACCACAAANCCTGCACTATCCAACACAAACATACAGAAACTCCAAACACTACAAAACAAAGCACTCAGGATAGTCACAGGCTGCACACAAAGCACCCCCATAGAACACCTTCATGCAGAAACAAAAATACTTCCCATAAAAGCACACCTCGACATGAGAGGAACTCAGGAACACAATTCATAGCCGCAGCCATAAACAACACACAACACCCATGCCACTACCTACGCAACCACGGCACCCACCTACACACAGATAAATAGTGCAAACCACACACAGATACTACACCAACATACTAGATACAGTACCCCCACCCCAAGGCAACACCAGCACAAAAAAACACTTACACACAATTATGACACTTAGAACGCTGGAGCTGGCAGCCTGGCCGGCAAAAACAAAGTCCTTGGGCACCCACCACCTGACATAAGCAGCACAGAAACACAGCTCTCTAGACTGGAGAGAGTACACCTAGCCAGGCTACGCTGCGGCCACCACCCCTCACTACAAACATACGCAAACAGAATAGGCCAAGCAGACACAGACACCTGCCCATCCTGCCAGAGAGCTCCCCACACAATCACCCACATTCTCCTGGAATGTCCGCTCTGGCAGGAACTCAGACAACACCACCACATAACCTTGACCCTACAGCTCTGGAACGACCCCCTGTTGGTGGTGTCGTAATTGCGCGAGGGGGGTCTCTTGTAAAATTGAGACCGGGGAACCACAACAACAACAACAACACCCCAAAAAACATATAATTAAACAAAAAAAACACCCTTTTTTTGGATGCACTTAATCTTAAGTAGGCCTAATACCTATACCAACTTGAACTTGTGAGTTGTGACAACTATGTGGTAGAGCCTTAGAGGTAAGTCTGGCTCTGGTAGTGCCACCATGGCATGGTAGAGACTAGAGATTAGTCTAATACTGCACATGAATGCACAATAGTGCACACTAATACTGCACAATAGTACACATGAATGGTGAAGTTGTTCTGATATTCAGATATTGCTATGCAGAAATGCAGCAGAATGGAAATTTCTTCAGGGTTTCAGCAATCAGGCTCCTGCCTCCTGGCGGACCTGGCCTGGCTCAGCCGCTGAGGCACTCACTGACTCAGCTAATATTTTTTAATCAAACTTCAAAGTTACTGAACAAAATTGAGCAACTGCTTCTGTTTGAAATATATATAGGATAAGTATAACTAGGTATAAACAACCACTCTTCACCCTAATATGTTAGAACTTAGAAGTTTAGAACTCAACCCGTTGTTGAGTGGCTTCTACCTTGCTTTAACCGTAGGTAGTTCTATTGAGGGCCAAAATTTCCAGTTTGCTTTTGGTATTTTTTTTTTTTTTTTTA
>NW_025933270.1:0-559 GCF_000764305.2 Hyalella azteca
CAACTGCCAGCTATGGTTCCAAGCCCTCGCCACACTTCGTTGTCTGTACCTTGATTAAAAACTTCGGGATTGAAATAATTTACAATTGCAACGGCCAAAGGTCCTCCGACCATCACACCAACAGTGCCCGCTAGAAAAACCAACAAGGCTTTGAGGCCCAATTTCTTAAGCATTGCAACATCCAAGCTCAAAGTAAACATAAACAAACAAGCTGGAAGCAAATATTTGGACACAAAGGGATAAACTCCTGAATTTTCACCGGAAATGACCCCGAGTGTATTGAGAAGCCCGGGTAAAAAATAACACAATAATATAGGCGGGAAAATCTTGAAAAAACTCTGAATGAACCGATTAGGTGTTTTGGCCAATTGGAAAATAGCCAAAAGAAGTGCGAAAAGTATAGCCGTCACTACGGCATCGTTTACAATCATCGGATCTGATTTCATACAAAATTTTCTGACATTTTTACACAATTCTACCCTTAAAAAATACAAAACACACAATCTACAAAACGAGATTGTGTGTCGCAATTACACTTCATCAACAAACTAAAAACCAA
>NW_025933271.1:0-1190 GCF_000764305.2 Hyalella azteca
TAAAACGTAAAAATATACAATTTACAAGCAGTTTTTCCATTGCAAAACTCACATGGCAAGAGCCCAACGCAAGCAACTCGTAAATCTTCGTATCCAAAAATGGCATTCCAGGCGTGAAAATTAGAACAAAAAATGCTAATTATTTTCTTCCATTGAATACAGATTAAAGCTAAGATATTTCATACCTCCTTACGCTTGATCTTCGTTGGTTGAATATGCCCAGGTACTCACTCATGTATATGTACAGAATTAATATTTTACAGGAAGGTGACCGTGGAAATATGCTTTACTCATTTAGATCATTAATGCATCACTACACAATGCATTAATTATATTATACAGCCTCTGAAAGAATTACCTTATACCGATACTTGCACCACTTTTGTGATGAGTCAAAGTTATTAACGTGTCATGAAGACGTTATAAACGCGTTATAACCGCCACACCATCAACGTGACGTTATAAACGCGTTATAACCGAGACATTATCAACGTGACGTTATAAACGCGTTAAAACTGAGACATCAACGTGACGTTATAAACGCGTTAAAACAGATATTATCAAACAGACGGTATAAACGCGTTAAAACTGAGATATTATCAACGTGACGTTATAAATGAGTTATAATAATAATAGTAATAATAATGGCGGTTTCAGCGTTTATTAGGCCGTAGGCTTATCGCCGATTCTTAACATCGCAGAACATGCACAGCTGGTTGCGGGCTTGAACACGCAACTCACTGCTACAATTCTGCTGTGCTTAACCGCCCGGCCTCCTCGCCGATTCTGACCAGAAACTGTCGCACTGAGCTGGGATCGAACCCGCGCCAATCTTGGCACTCTGAACTTTTAACCACTGGGCCACCCCTGTCTCTTATACACATCTAGATGTGTATAAGAGACAGTGCATCAGGACAGTGATACAGAACTGATTTAATACCTCCTTTTTGTCCGCTGACATTTCGGACAAGAAGAAATAAAATTCCTATCATATCATGGACTCACTCTGAGGCTATACTCACCGAAAAGCGGTACGACCCAGGGAAGTGAGGCAGATGAGACTGCGCGACGCACACGCTGCACTGACAACAGCCTAACCACGACTGAGGTGAGGGCGAAAGCCGCTACGGTTCCGACCGCAGGTAAACGAATGGAGCAGTGATGCCATTGCTGGGGGGGACTCATCCCTT
>NW_025933271.1:1547-2408 GCF_000764305.2 Hyalella azteca
AGATAAAGCTATGGAAAAATATATGTTCAGATTTGAAATGCCTAGCTCCATATCGAACCCGGTGGAAGTCTAGTAGCTACTTCAAACTATCGCCAGTCATGAATAGATCCGGTCAAATGACACGAGTTTAGATCTATGAACAAGGCACGAAAAGGAAAAGAATCGGCGACAGGCCACATCAGGCCTACACTTCAGCGCCGACATCACTATGTTATGTTATGTTATGTTATGTATGTCTCTTATCTTAAAAGTCGCAGGGTAAACTCCCTTCCTCTCATCACCTATGGTAAGGCGTTAAACAGCCTTGGTCCTACCACTGACAGTGATTCCGCACGAAGAGTCTGTACTCTGGCCGCGGCACGGTTAATGAATGGGGGAATCCTGCACAGTTTCCCCCTCCTTTTCTTGTAATACGTCACAATTTTGGAGGTCTCACATTCAAAGATGCAGCGCCGACATCACTTTGTTATGTTATGTTATGTTATGTATGTCTCTTATCTTAAAAGTCGCAGGGTAAACTCCCTTCCTCTCATCACCTATGGTAAGGCGTTAAACAGCGTTGGTCCTACCACTGACAGTGATTCCTCACGAAGAGTCTGTACTCTGGCCGCGGCACGGTTAATGAATGGGGGAATCCTGCACAGTTTCCCCATCCTTTTCTTGTAATACGTCACAATTGTGGAGGTCTCACATTCAAAGATGAATAGAATAGAAGTGTCGGTACTGAAGAAATAGGCCCATGGCATGTTGCCGATTCTTGAATTTTTCGTGACTTGATTCACAAGGGATCCGGCCTTTGGAACCCGATCTTTCCATAACTGACGATTGATTGAGATAGCTGCTGGACTTATTGCCTGGTCC